>NW_008469204.1:0-995 GCF_000622305.1 Nannospalax galili | reverse complement strand
TTTCAACATAGAGTCCCTTGATACTCAGCCTGAAAATGTCCTGAAAGTGTAACAACCAAGTTTCTGGAGGGTCTAGTGGGCTCAGGACACCCTGCCTTGTATACACCTGTGACCATCCCCTGGACCAGGATTGGGGACAGTTCCATAACCCCACATTTCCTTGTGTCCCTTTGTAATCGGTCCCTAGCCCAAGGTGTGCATACCACTCTACTGATTTCTACCACCATAAAGGAGATTTTTCTTATTCTAGAACATAATAAAAATACAGTATGTACATTTTTAGCTGGATTTTTCTTCTCAGATTAGACCCTTACTCATACACAGTGTGCTCATCCTGGCTGTTTGCTCTTTTCTAGCTCAGTGTTACTTCATTATACCGATACATCATGATCCATTTTCCTGCTAATGGGCAAGCACACTTTCTAGTGCTGAGACTTTCCTAGTCATCTTGAAATGCTTGAGAAGCTATAAGACGTTCTTATGTTCTTGGCAAAAGCTATTCTGGTGGGGCTTAGAGCTCCCTTATGATGACCAAAAAGCACTTCTGGGAGAGTCCAGTGCAGGGCAGGTATTCAGCCCATGCTGCACATTTGCTGGCAGAATTTTGCTTTTAGGCCTTGTGGCCAGAGGTAGATTGTCTTTTGGAAAAGGGTCAGAATCCGTTTGATAACCAATTTCAGGAATATTTCACAACTTCAACATCAGGCAAAATTCTAGATAAATTTTTATTTTATACATACCCTCTGATTTACTTTATACATATTTCTTTTTATGCACATGATTCTATCTAAACTTTGCGACAGTCCTGAAGATAAATATGCTTCCCATTTGTAAAGAAAATAGAGACTCTGAGACATTAATTTTTCCAAGCTCAAAAAGCTGTTGGGACTTGCACGTGCTTACTGACTGCACAATCCAAACTGTTCACTGCCACACTCAGCCTACGTTGACACCTGAGAACAACAGGGAGCACATATTGTTAATTAATTTCTTTA
>NW_008469203.1:0-994 GCF_000622305.1 Nannospalax galili | reverse complement strand
TATATGTGTATGTGGTCTGTGTATGTATGTGTGTGTATGGTGATGTCTGTATATCTGTATTGTGTGTATTGTGTGCTGTGGTGTGTGTATGTATGGTATGTAGTGTGTGTGTGTATGTGTGTATGTGTGGTATGTCTGTATGTGTGCTGTGGTGTGGTATATGTAAATGTGGTGTGTGTATGTTTATGTGTGGGATGAATATAAAGCAACAGATTACAGTATTCTTCTTTTCTGTGGTAATGCTGCCACCAAACCAAACCATGGAAACTTTCTTGCCACCATCTTAAGGCATATTTAATTTAGAATAAGGAAAAGAGCTAAAAAATTGAAGGAGAATGCCAATGGAGAGTGTGGTCCTGTAAAATTGAAGCAGGTCTGTTGGAGAAGGAGAGGGGGAAGGACTGAAAATGGATTGTATATTTCTATTGTTCCTAGAAAAGAATTAAGACTTGGGATTCCAAATACCACTGGAAATGACTACTTTTGAGGTGTCATTGCATGCAGAAAAGGTCTAAATATCTGAAAATTAAATCCCACTGTCTGATTCACAACAATGAACAATAAGGAGGGCAAAAATGGCCAAAGCTTTCAAAGAGCTGGGACTCTGCTGCCACCAGTTAGATGTTTCATTTTTAAACTGCAGACTTCTGTGCTGCAGAAGCTGACCTTTTACTCATAAAACGAGCTCACCAGTGTGTGCTCTCTGGGCAAGGCTATATGTTTGGTTTTCACATTTCCTGAATGTAGATACATGATCATTTGGTCATTAGCATATATTTTGATGTTATTCAGTGCATCAATTTAAAAAATCCTTTCAAATTGCAAGAATTTATAAAACTGGGCCAGGCTTTCCCCAGGCCTTTGATTTTTTCAGGGTATATACCTAATGTTTGACTTAGTCTCTTGGCTTCCTGTGAGCTGTCTTTGCCTGACTCACATGGCTCTGCCCACTTCCCCTTCTTGAGGGCAAATTTCATATCTTTAGATAATGGGA
>NW_008469202.1:0-994 GCF_000622305.1 Nannospalax galili | reverse complement strand
ACCAGGCTGGCCTCAATCTCACAGAGATCAGCCTGCCTCTGCCTCCCAAATTCTGGGAGTCAAAGGCATGTCCCATACTCATCCTTACCTGTTAGAAAAGCCTAATCTTTAGCCAGACATCTAAATACTCAAGCTAACATTTGGGATACGGGAGGTCTATTTCTAAAAAATGAGAATGGATATTGGAGAATCTGGCAGTCTCTACCACAAAAGCCCAGGAATCTCTGGATGACCAAGAAGCAGGAGAAATGAGTCTGAGCAAGAGCCTTCAGCTAAAGTTCGCTGCCAGTACTAACCTGAGTCTTCAGTCCTACTGTTGGTAATAAATTCTGTCTTTCCTTTATCCTCTAGTTACTCATCTAAGGGCCAAGGTCCTGGGCCACAAGATCTGATTGTCCAAGTCTAAAACATGTGCTACATCCTAGAACCCAAAAGTGGTGAGATGGAAATTCCACCAGTCATCAAAACTATACCTAATGAAGGACTCTCCAAGAACAAGAAGGCAGACCAGACCAAATAAAAATGACTATTTATAACACAGATAAGGATAGAGTTTATTCGTATCATCTTGTTAATCAACTTAGAATGCATGAATCTTGGAGTTGTTATGGTCTAGGTTTGTGGTCTGTTCACCACTATCCTAGTAAGAGTCATGAACAGCGCCAATATACTTAAGAATTTTATAGAAATATCTGGAGGGAATAGTTTTATGAACCAAAGAAGTTTTTATATTCCTATAACCACAGGCTTTCACACATGAATAAAGACAGTGTATTAGTCACTTTTCTATTGCTGTGATAGAAACATTGACCAAAGCAATTTATGAAAAGAAGAATTTACTTGAGCTTATGGTTCCAGGGCAATTACAGTCCATCTTGGTAGGGAGGCATGGTAAGCAGAGGTGGCTGGAGGAGGAGTGGAAGATAAGCTCTACATCTTCAATCAGGCACAGGAAGCAAGAGAGCAACTAGAGATCTGGCAAGGCTTAAGAACT
>NW_008469201.1:0-994 GCF_000622305.1 Nannospalax galili | reverse complement strand
TAATAAAATTCAAGGCATAATGATGAATTATGGGCTTTCAGGAGAAACTATACCAAAATGGATTTTATCATGACAAAATCAGTACTAAAAGAAAAAGATCATGGAATATAACCCATTGAGAAACCTCTACCATTAAGATATATAAAAGGAACACTTAGAATAATGAGCTATGAGAAAAAATTATCAGGATGCCTCTTATTGGTTGTTGCCCTAGTAAATTTTTTATTAGAGGTCAGGTTGAATTTAGTACTGGAAGATTAAGGATACAGCTTTGAAATAAATGATTCTACTTTGTCTTTCAATTTAACATATATTTATACATTTTACTATGGGCAATAAAATAACACAATGGAGCAGTACATTGTGAGTTTGGAAATAAAACTTAAAACTGTATTTGCTGAGTTCCTTAGGGATGATGAACTTTAAAGATATCTCTTTAAATCTTAATGGGTTTAACAAGACATCTTAAAAAGATATTTTAAAAAATTCCAAAATCATGAAAAATAAATAGAAGAATTACGATTTGGGCAATCAATTTCTTCCATAATACATTAACACTGAGTGGGGAGTGTATAAATTTAAGTCTTTCCAGTTATTATTCTAATCTTAAAGAGCACTGTCCTTGCTGTATGAATGAAAGAAAAGATGACTCTGCGTATACAAGGCTGGATATTTAGAGATGCAATCAAAATTAGGAAAAAGCATAATTCTCCCATTTGGGGGTGGAGACAGGAGGACCATAGTTCAAGGCCATCATGGGTACATAGCAAGACCTTGTAACAGAAGCAAAACAAAAATTAAACCCAACAAACAAACAAAAAATAAATGGGCTAGTGATGTAGCTCAGGGATACAGTGCTGTTTATCATGCCCAAGGCTCTGGGTTTGATCCTCACCTGCACCCAAAAAACAAAAAGAGCAGTTTCATTGTTTTTATGTGGTGGTTGTTAAAATACTATAAATTTGTTACAAATAACTCCTTGAAAGCACTCTCA
>NW_008469200.1:0-994 GCF_000622305.1 Nannospalax galili | reverse complement strand
TGCTTTGGTCAGTGTTTCTATCACAGCAACAGAAAAGTGACTAAGACAGTAGTGATTTAAAGTGATATAGTTTCCCTCTTCCCAGGTATGTCATGTTGACAAATGAAGCTATGCAGCACAGATGTTAAATTGACAAAGGGTGGAGCTGTGGTAATTGATCTTCTTTGTATATTACACAGAATTGAGACTTACCATTGAAACAAAGCTCTGGGAAAGTCTGTAAAGGAATTAGTAGACTGGGTTCAGGTGTGAAGACCTACCCTAAATGGGTGCAGCATCATTTCATGGACTAGGATTGAGAACAAATTCAAAATGAAGACAGCAATGTGAGCAATCACCAGCATTTCCATCTCTTGTTTTAGATGCAGTGTGACCTCACGTTAATCTGTCCAGGAGTTTCCAGCCATGATGCTCTATGCCCCAAAACTGGGACCAAAATAAACTTTCTTTCTGTAAATGGCCTGTCAGGTATCTAATCAGAGCAACAAGTAACCAGTAAGGAAGGTTCTGGTATCCAGGTGTGCGCTTGCTGGTTTAGTCCCAGCACTTAGGAGGAAGAGGCAGGAAGATCAGGAGCAGAAGATCATCCCTAGCAACACAGGGACTTTGAGGTCAGCATAGGTTCTGGAAGGTCTGTCTCAAACTAAAAAAGTTATGATTCTTGACATGTAATGCTACATATTTTGAACTATTTAACATTTAAATTGCAGTATTTCCAGTTCAAGTCTATATGTAACATGACTTTGGTCATGCATGGTATGTCTTCTATTTGTATGGAAACATGAGCTTTATTGCAAGTGATGATGTAGATCCGTAAGTGCTGGATTACTAATGCTATTTACCTTAGGAAGTGGGTCCTCGGGGTGGTCAAGAGAGGGGTCAGGCTTATCTGTATTTTAAAAAGTCTATATTAATTTGTTAAATTAAAACAAAGAAAAATGACCAGCTACACAGTTAGCTGATTCCTAGGCCACGATGGATTGTAAATACCCGT
>NW_008469199.1:0-994 GCF_000622305.1 Nannospalax galili | reverse complement strand
CCAGTCTTGATATTCTGTTTTCCATTTCATTCATTCTGCTTGTGAGGCTTTGTCCTGTCATTTCAAATTTCTTTTTGAGCTTTTCCAGCCTATCTTCATTTCGGCTTAGATTTTCATCAATATTTCTATCTCTTTTGTGAATTCATTTTTCAAGTTCTGAACTGTTTTTGTTATTTTTTTTCACTCACATATTTGTATTTTATTGAACTTCAGTGATGAGTTTATACCCATCCTCTTTCAGTCTTTGAGTTGCTTCTCTGTGTTTTCTTTAAGTTCTTTGATTATGTTTATGATTGTTCTTTTAAATTAAATTCTGTGACCCAGGGTTCCTCAGGGTGATTCTCATTATAATACACTTCTGTAGGACTGGTGGATATTGTTGAAGGAGGACAGATTTTTTTTATCATATTATTTGTGTTATTGCATTGTCGTTCGGGCATATGGGTATCTTTTGTTGGTTGTGTGTTTGATATGAAATTCTAGTCTGACTTTGTTTAGTTGCCGTTTGGTTCTGTTTATATTGTTGATATAACTTGGTTACTTTTTGCTCAGGCATGAAGAGTTAGTTGGTGTGTGCTTCAGATTCTCCCAGGGTAGTAGGCAGGTCTGTGGCAGGCAGATCAGGAGGGTGGCCAAGGGCAAGGTATGGGTGGAGACAACCTGGGGAGGGTCTTGCAAACTAAGCAGAGTAGGTGTGGGCCCTGAAACTGGAAAATGCAGCTGCTGTGGTTGCAGAGGATCAGGGCACAGTAAAGGGGGCTTGGGTTAAGAGTCTGGTCTAGAGAACTGAGTCTAGAACAGCAGGAATGGGACTTGGCCCAACCTAGAAGGTGGACAGAGTATGTGAGAGAGTGAAACTGCTCAGGATACAGGGGAATCATGCCCAGTGGGTGGGATCTGCCTTATCAGAAGAGTAAGCTGGTCTTTGGCAGGCAGATCAGGAGGCCAGGGACAAGGCAAGGGTAGGGACAGCCTGAGGGTGTCTAACAAACTA
>NW_008469198.1:0-994 GCF_000622305.1 Nannospalax galili | reverse complement strand
ATTTGCGTGTCCCCGTTACTGTCCTCCTTTACCATGGGCACCTCCCACCATATATGAAAATTTGCGTGTCCCCATTACAGGGTGGCGGAACCCAGCCTGCCCGGATTTGGCTCCTCTTCTGAGTAGAATCTTTGCCTGCAACAGGAGCTAGAAATTTATGACAGGGCTGTGGGCTAAGCAACTGTTCTCCAGATGTGTCTATTTTCTGACATGAAACAGACTAAATTCACTATCTTTCCTTTTTCTTAAAAAAAAACACAGGTCTCACTGTGTAGCCCCAACTGGCCTGGAACTCACTATGCAGACCAGGCTAGACTCAAACTCATAGAGCTCTTCCTGCCTCTGCCTCCCCAGTGCTGAGATTAAAGGTGCATGTCACCATGCCCAGCAAAAATTTCACTATCTTCATTCTCCCAAAAGGGATCCAATTTTTAAAAAATATATTCTATTTTTGTTTTATGTGTATAAGTGTATTGCCTACATGCATGTAAGTGCATCTGTGTTGTGTAGTTACCACAGATATCAGAAAGGGGTGTCAGATGCCCTGGAACTGGAGTTACAGAGAGTTGTTAGCTGCCATGTGAGTGCTAGGAACTGAACCTGGGTCATCTGCAAGGGCAGTCAGTGTGCTTAACCACCGACCCATCTCTCCATCCCCAGGAATCCAATTTTAAAAAAACATTTTCTCCCCACTGGTGACTTGTTTTTTTATTTTCTTAACAGTTCATTCAAAGTTTGGGGGAGTTAAAAGATTTATTTTTTATTTTCATTATGTATGAATGTTTGCCTGCATATATGTAAGTGCACCACATGCATGCAGTGCCCACAGAGGCCAGAAGAGGGTGTCATATCGCCTGCAACTGCAGTTACAGATGGTTATCTGCCCCCACGTGGGTGCTGGAAAGTGAACCTGGGTCCTCAGCAAGAGCAGCCGCTGCTTTTCACTGCTAGGCCATCTTTCTAGCCCCAAAGCTTTATCATTTAAAGGCTTAAA
>NW_008469197.1:0-993 GCF_000622305.1 Nannospalax galili | reverse complement strand
ATTATTATTATTTTTTTTACTTTGTAGATTTTTCTTTCTCTAGAAAATTAAACTACAGGAAATTCTGAGGTTTGCTACCAATGGGAAGTACCCACCTGTGAATGAAGCCAGCACAGGTGAAATTAGA
This sequence comes from Nannospalax galili, assembly GCF_000622305.1. NCBI lineage: Eukaryota > Metazoa > Chordata > Mammalia > Rodentia > Spalacidae > Nannospalax > Nannospalax galili. The sequence continues at coordinate 866 of NW_008469197.1, read as the reverse complement.
GCTGAGAGATGAGGAGAGGTTCTTGATGCACTCATTTGAGCATCTGGATCTAGCTATGCCTGAAATATCCAGCCTTAGTTTACTGTTTATTGTTGTGGTGGTGGCTGCCTTGTGTGTATGTGCATGCAGGTGTTTGCGTACAGGTATGTGTGTACATGCAGATGTGTGTGCATGTGTGTGTGCATGAGTGCACATATGTGCGTGTGCCTGCTTATGAAGGCCAGAGGTCAACCTTGGGTGTCATTCCTCAGGCACCATCCACCTTGGTGTTTTGTTTGTTTGTTTGTTTGTTTTTTCTGAGACAGGGTCTCCCTGAAGCTCCAGCTAGCCTGAAACTTGATAAGTAGACCAGGCTGGCCTTGATCTCACAGAGATCCACCTGCTTCTACCTCCCAAGTGCTAGGATTAAAAGTATGCCCCCACTATGCCCAGATCACCTTGCTTTTTGAGACAGGGTCTCTCACTAGGACCTAGGACTCGCTCATTAGGCCAGACTGGCTGACTAGCGAGTTCTAGGGATCCACTGTCTCCACCGTTCTACCGCTGGGATTACATGCCTGTTTTTTCACTTGGGTGCTGGGGATTGAACTCAGGTCCTCATGTGGCAAGCACTTTACCATCTGAGCCATGCCCTAGCCCTGCCTCTTGTTTTTAGTTCTGTGACATATGGATTCTGTCTCTTCACTTAAGACAATTCAAGTTGATTTTCTTTTCATTGCAGTTAAAACAATACTGTCTAACAGATAATCTTTTATAAAAAATATTTATTTTTATTTTATGTGTATGTGTGTATTGCCTCCATGTATGTAAGTACTCCCATGTCATGCAGTGCCCATGGAGGACAGAAGAGGGTGTCAGATCCCCTG
>NW_008469196.1:0-994 GCF_000622305.1 Nannospalax galili | reverse complement strand
TCTGCAAGAACAACCAGTGTTCTTAACCATTGAGCCATCTCTCCAGTCCCCTTTTTCTCATTCTCATAGCTGCACTTTTCCCTCATTCAACACAGTGCTCTCTCAAGGTTGGTAACATTTCCGGTTATGTAGCAGGTTCTTTGTTTTTCAGTCTCCCTGTTTTTCCTGTATCAAGTGCAGTAGATATTTGTCGATGTCATTAACATTTTCAAAGAAGCAGTTATGCCTGTATATTTTTATTTCAATCTTTCAGGTGTTTTTCATACCTCTGCTTCTTTTAGGTTGACTTGCTATTATTTCTTTTATTTCTAATTCCTTTACTTGAAGATTTAGATGGTAGTTCTTCAACTTTTAGTTTTCATTGAATAGTATAGAGGTTTCTTTTTTAGCAAAAGTACACATATTCCAGGATTCTCCCTTATTCTACATTCATTATGAATCTAGTTAAATGCAATTAACTCATTAACTCATTTGGGGACTTTTTGGAATGGTTTTATTTATTTTTGAAACCTTAAGGTTTTTTAAGTTCTATGATATTGTTCTCAAACATAATTCCATTGAGGTCTGAGAACAAGCCATATACCATTTCAGTGTTCTAAAGTTTCATGAAAATTGGCTTACAGTACAGTGAGCTCGGGAAATGTTCTGTGTGGTGAGATGTGAGTATGCTATGTAGCTATTAGGTGTAGTTTTGTAACATGACAGTTTTCTTGAATTAATCAGGAATTTTTCATCTTTATCTATGTTTGTAAGCTCACTTTAATTTCTGAGAGAAGTGTGTTTAATTTTTCCATTGTGATTATTACTTCCCTGTGAGAATGTCTGCTTCCAGCTTTTTGAACAAGGGTTTACTCTCCTGTTTCAGTTTCTTCATTGAGACATTTTGTAAGTATCCTTTTAATTTTCAAGATGCCCATCATGACTACAGTTCTTTTGCCTCGTCTCCTGATCCCCATGTCCCTTGATGCAGCTAGCACCAACTGAATGGTGATTT
>NW_008469195.1:0-994 GCF_000622305.1 Nannospalax galili | reverse complement strand
CATGTCGTCACCACTGCTATGAGTTCATATGAGTAACTTCCCAACTTTCCAGAAAACTGTTTCCTTGTGGTCACCCACCTCCTCTGGCTCTTATAATCCTTCCTTCCCCTCTGCCACAACGATCCCTGAGCCTTGGGGGACAGAATTTTGATATAGGTGTCCTATTCAGTGAAAAGTAGTCTAGCAATGTAAAAGCCCAATGCCAGGAATGGACTCCCTCTTTTGAAACTGTTGACCAAGTATTCCATAGACCCTCAAACAATACTGGCCATTGCACCTGCTCTTGGTTACCCACCATAACTTCAAGGAAGACCCTAATGCTAAAGATACTACACACATGAGCTAAAGAATAAACAAAGAACATTCAAGCTGGTGCTGACTTCAAAGCCTCATCTCTACTGGCTTGTTTTCAGAGTGCTGGAAGGTGTTATGTAAGCTACCTGAAGAGAAAAATGTTATCATCATCGGCTTTACCCAGATATGAATCCTGTGAACTACAGTAACAACTGGCCTGGAAAGGTATGCCCCCCTGCGCAATAGTGGCATGACTATTATAGGAGTAACCAACCACTTTCTAGTGGAATTAAAAATCAGCTTCATAGAATGGAGCCCATACTTGACATTGCTATCAGGCCTAGGAACCTGAGGCTAAACAGCTAACAGACCTTGAGTCAGAGCCTAATAGTATTATTCTACTAGACAGATATAGTATTAACTGACTTATAATGACTGTTATATCTACAGATCAATGCATCTCCAAACTGTCAGCAGAGAAGTTTCCTTATATATGCAATGATGATTAACACAAAGAACTACAATCAATATTTATTGTCTTAGAGATTGAACAGTAGGAGCTACAGAGTTTGGGCAATGAGTTGTATAAACTTACTTCTTATCCTAGAAAATAGAGTTACCATCATATTGTCATAATCAGAACAGCTAATGTTCATTAAGCATGTATAATATACCAGACATCATGCTGCATGTTTGAACA
>NW_008469194.1:0-991 GCF_000622305.1 Nannospalax galili | reverse complement strand
TGGGTGCTGGGATTTGAACCCAGGTCTTCTGCAAGAGCAGCCAGTGCTTTTTACTGCTGAGCCATCTCTCCAGCCCTACTTTAATATCTTTTGGATCCAGAAAACTTCATATCCCTGCAAGTGCATCACTAACAGCAACTTCTCTCACTATTCTGTGACATAAATCAACTCTCAGATCACCCCTAAAATGGTAACCGTGTTTCTTCATAATCTATTGAATTCTGCCCAATACTCTGTATTGCTCCTAAAGTCTCCAAACTAACCCTGGTCCTGTTTCCTAAAACAGTTTCTTGATTGTTTTGTTTTGTGACTTGTTTCTCTCCTTTTCTTTCTTTTTCTTTCTTTCTCTTTCTTTCTCATTCATTCATTCACTCATTCAGCTATCCAGTGAGTTACTTATATTTTGTTCATTTGTTTGAATTGTACATCAGATGTCCTGTCTTGTAATTTGGGGATTAGTACCAAAGGAGATAAACTATATTCCTCTCATTGATTTATATCCCATACAAAATACATGTTGAGAAGTAATTATAAGTCCTATTGTAACTGTGTTTAGTAACAACTAGGAACAATTTTAAAGACACTGAATGAAAGAGCAAGGTGTACAATGGTTATGATACCATTTATGGTAAAAACAACTAAGTGTGTGTTTAACATTTATCCATATTTGTATATGGATATGTACAGTATGTATCCATATTTTTTCAACAGATATTTTAATTGAACACCTTCAATTTACTAAGCAGTGTTTTACATACTTGACCCAAAGTAAGCAAAATAAAATCTTTGCCCACATGGAGCTTACACTATAGTAGAGATCAGAGTGTTAGTTTTTAGCCCAGATTGCCACATAGCTAGACCCACAGTGTTTTGAGGTCTTTACTCCTAAGCTGTTTTCTTATTCACGATCTGTTTTCATTTGTTTGTTTGTTTATTGAGACAGGGTCTCCCTGTAGCCCCAGCTGTCCTGGAACTCTCTCTGTAGACCAGG
>NW_008469193.1:0-994 GCF_000622305.1 Nannospalax galili | reverse complement strand
CCCCTTCCCACATGTGCATAGAACAGCTTCTGGTAGGCATAGGGTTCACCACTCTGAGTACTTCCTGGGCTTTGGGAGATCCTGCAGGGTGGAGGAGAGAGACTAGAGCAGAGGTGAGATGTCCCCTGACACCCAGGTGCCTTGTCTGTAGACTGGGGCTGGCAGGAGAGAAGGAAGAACTTCAGACCTTTCACCACTGGTCCTCTGGACTCAGGTCCCTGCCTCTGAGCATCTTCAGTTCAAGCACAGGCACAGGGCCTGAGAAAGCACAACCCTCCTTAACATCTACCACATGGTCCATTAACCCAATACTGTGTTTTGCTGCAGCTCCCCTCTCCGGAAAGTGGCCAGTGACCAGGTACTGCCCAGGCTGCCGCAAACCTGATCTGTGATGCAAGATGCACCATTCTTGGTTCTGGCTGAGTTCCACAGAGGAGCTGTGTACCTGATGCTTTAAATTGAGGAGATTCATATTAACTGCAAGCAGACTTGCACTAGGGACTGCCACGCCCAGGGTAACTGGGAGAAGGGAGCTGGCAGGTTCAGTGGCGAACTGTAAAGACAGGCCAAAGCAGAGTCAGGCAGGACCCTCTGGTCAGAGACTTGGATTTCCCCAAGGAAGCTTCACTGATATTTAACATTGTCAATAAATTCAAATTCAAACTATGACAAGGACCGAGTGCCACCCATGTGGGGAGGGCTGGCTTGGTCCCAGGATTTTCATCATGCTAGGAAGTCACACTTCACTGACCTTCAGGACAGAAGCATAGCTTTGCAGTGAATCTTTGTTCTGGTTAAACATGCTTCTGAGTTACACATCCCATCCCCCTCTCAGGTGGCCACCCATTGCAGATGCACCAGCGCACACAGGACCTCAGAGGCAGTAGCCCTACTTCTTTCCTTTGGAACTTTGGGTTGAGTAAGGGTTTCACTCTGAATGAGTAAAGATCATGGAGCCATCTTATAATCTGAGCTTCTTTGAGGATCAAAGATA
>NW_008469192.1:0-994 GCF_000622305.1 Nannospalax galili | reverse complement strand
CTTATATTAAATACATTTTATGATTTATCTCTGAGCTGTATATTATTATTCAATGAGCAAACAACATTTGCTAATCATCAACTTGAACTCAGATCTTGGGTACCTTGGGCTCTTGGAAGGGAGGTGTCATCCACTGGGTTCAGATCTCAGGCACCCTAGGCTTGCAGAGCTGTGAGTCAGTGAGACCTACACACATTCCTGGTGCTGGCCAGAGGACAAAGCTTCAACAAAGGCCCTAAGGAGAAGCTCACTTCTTTCAGCCTCTCCCTGAGTTAAGTACACACCGATAATTCACCACACCTTCACAGAACAGCTCATGGACAAAATCAGAAATTTTTAACTGTTGTGGATAAAACACACACTTTGTTTTGTTTTGTTTTTTTCTTTTTTCTTGGTGTTTGCGGATGGAACCCGGGGTCTGCTGAACGCATGCATTCTTCACTAAGCTACACTGCAGCCTTTCAATGGCTAATTTTGATTGGGGCCCTCGGAGCTTTGCTCTTGCTGGCTCTATCAGCCACCAGTATTAAGGTTGGCACGGAATGTTGACCTCCAAGTGGAGACCGGGCCTAGTCAGCCTAGCATGCCCCTCCTTCAGCTGTCTGCTAGGCAGCCCTTGCATCTATCTGTCCGTCTGCAACACTGCTAGCTTCCAGATCCCCCACACTCCTCACTTTCCCGGTGCCCTGGAGAGAGAGGCTTCCTTCTGCCAGCCTCAGACAGCTGAGGTTCTGGAGCGCCTGCTGGTCTGCCTCCCCATCTGCACAGTGCCCAGGCGGTAGGGTGCGGATGCCGGAGTTTGCTCGCAGGGTGGCCAGGGCCCTGAAGACCCAAAGTACTCTTCAGGATGGAGGGCAACCGATGGAGGATGGCAAGATGAAGAACTGAGACGGGGAATTCGGATGGGGTTGAAGGATTGCGGGATGGAGGACTAAGGGTTAGAGTCTGGGGGACGGAGGGCAAAAAGGGGGTGGAGGACTAGGATTAGGCCTAC
>NW_008469191.1:0-994 GCF_000622305.1 Nannospalax galili | reverse complement strand
ATGCAGGCAAAACATTCATATATACAAAATAAAAATAACATATTTTTTAGATGAAAGAAGCAAGCTGTTATTAAAGATATCAAATAGTTCTGCCTACAGGGGTGCAACAGCTTAAATGACCTCAGTGTGCACCTAAAATTCTACCCTTTCCCACAGACCCTGAGTGAGACATGATCACATGGCCAGGGAAAAGTGAACCGTCCCTCCAACCCTTGCATGACATTTCTCTAAGAGGTCAGAACACAGCTGTGCTCAGCATATTGAATGAAATGCAGACATTCATCATAGGGCTGACACAGCTATCCTGTTGACAGAGAAGGTAGCTGGTATGTATTGTTAAGGTAGGAACTGGCGTTATAAGATTTACGAAAAAGAGGAAGAAACAAGATCTGAAAGGAAGACAGCAGATTACAACGTGCTTCTCAGACTTGAGGAGACAGGAGTAGAGCCTAGGCCTGAGGGAGAGACTCATGATTGCCTGTGTTCCAAACCTAGAGTCCTGGCTGAGATCCGAATCTCCCAGGAACAAAGCAGAGCCCTGTGCAAAATTTAGCTCTTCCTTAGAGCAGTAGATCTAAGCCCACAGAGCAGAAGCCGGTCAAGCCAAAGACGTCGTGATCTGGGAGATGAGAGCCCAATGACTCTCCAGCATGTGGATTCACAGAGTAAGTCTGCTGAGATAGTCGTTGGCCCCATAGAGAGTAGGGAAGATGGTTCAGGAGGGGAGGGGAGCTAACATCTCCAAGATCTCCTCCTCACAGTTCTATTTATACAGAGAACATCTGTCCACCAGAACTGCAAAGAAGGTGGAAAAAAAAATGCCTGGGGTTGTGTCAAGAAATCTGAGCAGTTCTCTTCTGCTCTGCAAGCCAGTGGCCTGGGTGCGGGAACTACGTTAGAGCTTATTTGTGAGCCCCAGGGATCATACTACCTTTTAATTTCCACTCTCAATCTCCTGCACTGAAGATCTGATTCCTGAGGTGGGACACTGGAG
>NW_008469190.1:0-992 GCF_000622305.1 Nannospalax galili | reverse complement strand
GCCAGCTAGAGCTACAGGGAGACCCTGTCTCAAAAAGACCAAAAAAATAAATAAGACAAGTGGGAAATGAACATGAAGATGATAACTAGAAAGCTGTCACATTTCTTTCAGCCTTTCTTTTTGTAAATTGACTTATATGTGTATACCATGGCTGCCATCATATGTGTAGACTTCTGTTGCATGTGACTGGAAGCTATGTAGGGGTTAACCAGTGGTTCTTGCTTTATTTTTGAATTCCCTCTTTCTCTTCCTTCATCTTGTGCTTGATTAAGTTCATAGACAACAGAGCCAGTGGCTGTGAAAGAAAAACAGCTGTTGAAAGGAGGCTCCTGCTGTTTTTTCAGTTCCATGTGTTCTGTACTCTCCTGTGAAGAGAGATGGAAAATGAGGAGGATCCCTGTGGTCCCTCACAAATGGACTTGGAGAGTAGACACAGCTAACCCTAGAAAAGACCATCTCTCCACTACTATTGCTCAGAGGCATTTAATACATCTCTCTCATTCTGCATCATGTCACATGCCTATAATCGCTGAAATCATGAAGCTGAAGCAGGGGTGTAGAGTTCCAGGCCAGTGTGGCTTACACAGTGAAACCCTGTCTTGGATATGAATCAATCAGTGGATCTTTTGGCATGGTTGCTTTTGCGAGATCTAAAGAAGTCATAATAGTTAATAACTGTAATATAAGAAAAAGTAAAATGGATTCCATTGATACAGTGCTTGGCACTATTCTGTGTTGCTTATGGGTAATTCTCACAGTGGCTGTGCAGATACATATACCACATGTTATAAATTTTAAAAATTGGAAGAGTAGCAAGCTTAAATGATTTGCTAGAAGCTATGCAGATAGTAAGTGGCAGAGTCAGGATTCAGACATAGGTGTCTATATTAGTTACTTTTCTGTTGCTGTGATAAGACACCATGACCACGGCAACTTACAGAAGGAAGCGTTTATTTGCATTTATGGTTCCAGAGAGTTAGGCAGTAATGGTG
>NW_008469189.1:0-994 GCF_000622305.1 Nannospalax galili | reverse complement strand
CCTCCAAAGATCCATTCATCTGTACTCTCTCTGCCTCCCTTCTGACTTCCCTCTTCCCCTCACCGTTCCAGCACACACACTTATACCCACCCTCACCCCAATAATACTCGCCTCTCACCATTCCCCTCTCCTGAGTTCCCTCCCTCTCAACCATGGCATCCTGCATGTCACTCCCTCTTCCCTTCCTGAGCAAACACTCCAACTGTTTGCACCTCCCTCCATTTTTAAATTTTATTTTATGTAACTTCACCCATGCCGTGCAATGCCAGAAGCAGTCGGAAGAGGGTGTTGAATTCTCTGAAACTTGAGGCTTCCAGGTCAGATCCTGCTCCATTGGGTGCTTCCATGTGGGTGGAGGGAACTGAACCTGAGTCTTCTGCAAGAGCAGTCAGTGCTCTTGTCAGTGGTTAACTGAGCCATCTCTCCAGCCTCAAGGAGTTCATGCTTAAATTTAGGATCCATTTGGTGCTAGGTTGTCTTCAGAAACAAAGCTGCATTATCTGGGGACCTCTCAGGGCAGGGCTTTTGCAGACCACCATAGGCTCTTACCTCCACTTGGAAAACACAGCGTGTTTGTCTTCCTTTCCAAAGCTTTATACAATGGCCCCCATACCCAAAGTCTCTAGAAGTGGATGCTGAAGCATGCAGACTCGTTCATTCCTGTAAGTCAGTACCAGCCCAGCCTCTAACACCTGGGAGGTTCACAAAATGGCTCCAAGTTCCCCCAAGTCCCCAGAAAAAGGTGTAGGGGAGTTCTCATTCTCTCTCCTCTGCCCAGCTGAGGTACAGGACCCTCAAAAGAACACACTGTAGCCTTATTATCTGTGCCTGTCTGTCTAGGGAGGAACTTCTGTTACTCAATCCAAACTCTCATCTTGACTGAGCATGGAATCTGTCTCCGTTCTGTCTGGGAACATCCTATATAGCCAGTGTTCCCTGGGAAGAAAGGGAAGGAAGGGGCTCATCCTCCAATGTAGGGACCCGTTTGGTGAAG
>NW_008469188.1:0-993 GCF_000622305.1 Nannospalax galili | reverse complement strand
TAGTTGTACATACCTATAATCCCCAGTACACAGGAGGTAGCAATAAGAGGATCAGAAGTTTGATGTTAGCCAGGGGTACTGAGACCCTATATCAAAAGATAAAGAACAGAAATCTGGACATTTTGAGTGATCTAGGGTAGGGAGAGGTGGCTATAATTTCTGCAAGGCTCCAAGATTCAGCCTCATTGAAATTGACTGCTTTTGCTACATCTGTCTATTCTAGGTCATCATGAAGAAGCCACAAGCATCTGTGAGAAGGAGTCACAGGAAACAACCAGACAACCAGGAGAGGCGGGGAAAATGTACCCTTAGCAGCAGCCAGGCCAAGCCTTCCCTCCCTGATGGTAAGGAGCTGGGTTCCAGCCAAAGTTCCAAGGCTCTAGTTTGAGTGGATTCAAGTTGGGAAGGGAGCATGCCATGTATCAAGGTATTAAGAGGCTGAATTCTGACACCTGGCAGGGTGGTGGACGCCTTTAGTCCCAGCACTTGGGGGCAGGGGCAGGTGGATTTCTCTAAGCTCCAGGCCAGCCTGGTCTACACAGAGTTCCGGGACAGCCAGGGCTATATAGTAAGACCCTTTCTCAAAAAAAGAAAAAAAAAAAATTCTGTCTGTTGCTGTGTAACTTTGGGGCCAAGTGTTCCCTCTGCTTTCTTAGTAGTATTTTATTTGTGGCCCAGAGACAACAGAGTACCACTCAGAACACCAAGACCAGAGATTTGGCCCTGGGTACACAACAACTCGAGAACTCTGATCTAATTGTGTCTCTAAAGCTTAAGCAAGGAGTTTGGGTAGGGGAAGCCTCAGTGGGACCAGATGCTATAGGTTGCTAGGTCTTGGATACCTGATGCACAACCTGTGCAAAAATGATTTGTGAAAGGGCCGATGAGATAGCAAGGTAAGTCAATTGCCATACAGGCCTAGTAACCTGAGTTTGATCCCTGGGATCCACATAAAGGTGGTAGGAAAGAACCAGCTCTATAAAAGTCCTCTCC
>NW_008469187.1:0-993 GCF_000622305.1 Nannospalax galili | reverse complement strand
TTTTTAAAGTTGTAAAGAATGTATGAACATATGGAATCAATGACAGCTAGAAACTCATGGCTTTGAAAGGCAAGAAATATGTTTCTAGTACTCAGAAGTGATAACAGAAAAGAAGCTACATCTTGCTTATTCATAATATCACAATAGAGCAATATTTATCTCCGTAACCCTTTAGTCAATTGATTACATAAGGATTATCAGCTGTGATGTAAGATGCTACACTCTCAGTCCTTTCTGGCAGGACCATCTGGATCTAGAATTACATGACACATGGTGTAGTGCATACCTTTATCCAATTGGAGATACCTTTTTGGATTGAACAAAAATATTCTCTTGTTTGGGGATACCACCTGTATGCCCTTCTCTGACTTTGTGGACATTTGTTGTATCCAGGAGAGATCATAGGAAGAAAGAGAATGTGGAATAGTCAGAGCTCTAACTTCACAGTTTGTCTCTCTCCAGTACTGTGTATTCCACAGTTCATGGTCTCCTTTCTGGTCTGAAGAACACATTATTTTATTTGAACAGGAAATGAAGTTCAGTGCCCTAGTGGATATGCTTTTCTTTATAAGAGTACCACGGTAGTTACAGTATGTGAAGCCAGAGTAGGTCAAGCCACTGCTACTTTAATGACACAGGACTACCTGGGAGGATAAGGGACACTAGGGAAGTGTATGGGCTAGTAGGTAGAAGTGCACAGCCTCCCTGAGATCTTAAGGTAGAATTCTTTATTCAGCAAGGATTTCTTTAACTGTGCATCAAGTTGATGGCAGAATAATGATACTTTCAATCATTCACTATAGCATTATAGGATTGTGTCCGATTGTGATGTGTGCTACCAAAGCAGGTGAAATAGGGTGGGGGCCCCAGTAGACCAGCATAAGAGCATCCATGGGCAGTAACTTATACCTCTTGTTTCAGAGAACACCAGTTAGAGAACACAAATAATACAGTTTCTTTCACCTAAGTGCTTTGCCTCTCTGGTTTACTCCT
>NW_008469186.1:0-993 GCF_000622305.1 Nannospalax galili | reverse complement strand
CCCACTTCCAGCCTGTAGCTCTCTGCTTCCTGTGTCTGCTTGAAGATGTGAGCTTTTAGCGCTCTACTCTGAGCTGCCTTCTATCATTCCTCCCTCACCATGATGGGCTCTTATCCCTCTGGAACCGTAAGTCCAATAAACCCTTCCTTCTATAAATTGCCTTGGTCACGGTGCTTTATCACAGTAACAGAAAAGTAACTAATACATAGGGCTACTGGCTAGAGTTACCCCTAGGAGTGACACTGAATTCTCTTCTCTAGATATGTTTTGTCTGAAGGGGACGGAATATATCTAGATGTTTACTGACCAAGATAAGAGGTGAATGCACAGGTGGGAGGAGGAGGAGGACACAGGTGCTGAAGCAACCAAAGGACATGGAGGTGATAGATAAAAGAGAAGTGAATAATTAACAGTCTGCAGGATGGTGGGTATCAACTCCTGTACAGTGCTGGCTATAACCTGGGTTTATCACCATGATGTGCACATAAAAGGCATTCTGTGTGTTTATGAGCAGGGTGGTTGATTCCGGGCTGGCATGAGGGGGAGGAAGTCTGTCGTAAACCAGCTAACTCCCTCATGCTGCCAGCAGGAAGTGCAGCAGTTTATCTGTCCACTTGACTTCCCTTGTACCCATTGCATTCTGATACTCTCTCCTCTGATCCACTTGCTCATTGCCGCCATCCTGCCATGCCTTGTCACATAGTTCAGGGAGCACTGTTGCTGTAAATAGAGCACAATCCTAGAATGTTCCCGTCACCTCTGGATTTATTGACTCCTCTTTGGCTCTGCCTCACAATAGCCATTATCTGAGTATTTGCAGAGTATTGCTTCTAACTCTTGGAGGCCCCTGGACTTCAGGGCATGGATACGCAGGTGATTTCCTGCTTCCTCTCATATTTTCCCGTCTTTCTAGAATCCTTTTGTTCCTCTGAGGTACTTGGCTACCTCCGCCTTTCTTCTGAGTGATAGACAGCATCAGTGAAGCTTCAGCAA
>NW_008469185.1:0-993 GCF_000622305.1 Nannospalax galili | reverse complement strand
CTGACAGCATTCATTGCCCAATGATCATTTTATTCTGTTTTTGTTTCGTGTAGATTACTTTCTTTAGTCTGAATCTATACATACATTCTTAGTTTACAAAATGCACGTATATAAATACTAAGTATAAAAAATTCTGTTGTTTAATCCTCTGAGTCTCTGCCACACTTGCTGTATTAGCTTGAACGGATGGAGACACACAAGGAAGGTACAGCAGCCAGGAATCCTTTTATTAGTAAGTTCGCTACCAATGTGGCTTCTCGGGTTTCATTTGCAAAGCTTGGTGTGTGTTGTTGAATACCTCCAGAGAGACTGCTGCAGATAATGCGGATAAAAGGGTACGGACAAGGAAGAGGGTAAATTAGGTCTTTAAGACGAAAGATGTTGATATAATTTATGTATAAAAATGCAATTCTGTTCAACTCTGCTGCTGTCAAATTATTGATGTTCTTCAGAAACTGAAACTTCAGTGGAGAGGGTGTTACACTACTGTAAGCTACTTCACCAGGCAGACTAGAGGAGGGGAGTACCTCACTGTCCTCAGTGAGCAGGCGTACAACCATCCTTTATGTGAATATCAAAACTTTGGGGCCAATAATCCTATGTGTTCCACAGATAGAAGTCCAGATGCTTCAGTCTAAGAATTTTCAGCTCACATTTATGCTTCTTGTCATAATGACTTTTCGTCATTAACTTTGTTTACATATGATCTTAATTTTTTATATCAACAGCTCTGAGTTACTAAAATGAATATTGCCAAAGAATACACAAACCTATATTGATCCCCAAATTTAGTTATCCTTTATTCTGCTATCAAAGAAATCCAGGAGTTTTCTCTGATTACCAGTCAATTAATTCCATTGATTATGAGAAATCGCTAAGGAATTTTAAGAAACTTTAATCAGATTTTGTTTTGTAACAAATTTGGCATCTTTGTAACAAACATATATACACACATATGTATATATACACATTATTATATATTATATTATATAT
>NW_008469184.1:0-993 GCF_000622305.1 Nannospalax galili | reverse complement strand
TGCTTAGGTTAGGTCCACAATCCAAAAGTATAAAACATACAAGAGACCAAGTCACCAGAAGCAAGAGACAGCATACTAAAGCACAGATGTAGAACAGGCAAGGACTTCCTAGTGCAGCAGCGTTCAATAGAGTCTCTAAAATAAACATCTGAAATGATTATATGTTCAGAGAAAGGTGATTAGAATAATAATTTAAAAACCTAGCAAAAAAAGAAAGATCATTTTCAAATAATAACAACCGCCCTAGGAATTTAAAGGAAGCACCAACATAAACACTAATCTCAGTGAATGAATAGAACTGATTCAGTACAATTGTGAAAAGAACATGATGGGAAGATTAACCCAGACAGCAGTTCTCAGTGTTGCATTGCAGAATTTTCAGAGAACTGTTACAAACCTCTATATCCAGGCTGCACCCCAGACCACCTACATCAACATCTCAGAGTTCCTTTAGGGGTTCCAGTGTGGTCACTTCAGCAGCATTGCCTGAAGGCGAGTATTGAAAACGCCATGATCCCCACACACAAACACTACATCTCTTCAGTTCTCTATGCTCTGCCTTTTCCTTGACATGCATCCTGCCAGCCACATGATATAAAGAGGTGAAACACACAAATTCAGAAATTTCACTAGGAAGGTGGCATATGACTGTAATCCCAGCACTGAGGAGGAGGAGTGAGACAGGAGGATTATAATAGAAAGAGGCTGCTTTGAATATTTTTTTCCAAACAGAATCCAAACCTGTTAATGTGCTGTGTTTCATGGGAAGTTAGATAGTAGCTGAGATTTGGTCATGGAGGAGCACAGCTTTGGAACAAAGGGATAGTCAGAAACCTCAACCCACTGGGTTACTTGGAAAAGACTGTGTGTCACATAAGGCCTCTGCCAAGTGGGCTTTACTGGTGCCTTACAAGCCCTCAATCCTTCACAGCCTTCTTCTGTGTGATTGTCCTGGGGTGACTAGTCCCATACTCTCCGGTGGCCCAAGTGTCA
>NW_008469183.1:0-993 GCF_000622305.1 Nannospalax galili | reverse complement strand
TGTGTGTGTGTGTAACAATAATAATTATAGAAGTCAGTGTCATGAACTTGAGAGAGAGTAAAGGGTACATGCTAGGAGTTGGAGGGGATAGAGGGAGAAATGGAAAGACATAAACGCAAGTACTTACATATGAAATTCTCAAACATAATAAAACATTTTAATAAAAATGGTACAATGATGGATCAGAAAGAACAACTTTCTCATTATTTGCAAGTAAATGTGCACAAAGGAAATATTAGTACTAAATTCTTTTTATTTTTACTTAAGAGTGATTTTGAATATGAAATTCAAAAATATTTAAATGAGTAGTAAAAAGTAGTTTGGAATTTATGTGGATGAAATTATATGGAAATTTCTACAAAGAAAACTTTTATTAAGTTTTATGTAGAACTAAGTAAATGATGAAATACATTTGTGCATAAATCAATATTTGAAAGATTCCAAGTTTCATAGCAGTTGGCCATCAATTCTTTTTCCACCCTTTATACAATATACAGAAAACATAGCTCTAGTAAGTTTACCGTAAAGTCATATTAAGTGAGCTAGCATCAGTGCAAAAGAAGACCAACATACCAATGGGCTGAAAAGAATGCTAGAAAGTGACCCAGGGACAAAAGACAGCAAGAAGCATAAATGTACAAGTATCCCAAAGACCTCGTCCTACTGTAGAGATACTTGTACATTCATGTTTGTTCCTGCTCCTTTCATAATGGCTAATAAATGGAAGAAACCTAACTGCCCTCAGCTGACGAATAGATAATGAAACTGTACACATACACAGAGGAGTTCTACTCAGTGGTAAAGAAAGAAGAAAATCATAAAATGTGTAGGTAAATGGATGGAACTAGAATTGTTGCACTAAGTGAAGTAACACAGATTCAGGAAAAAATGCAACATGTGTTCTCTCTAATTTGTGAATCTTAACATCAAATCCTTATATGTGAATATATATCCTGATGTAACCTCAGGAGCCAGGAAGTGGAAAGGAACCAT
>NW_008469182.1:0-993 GCF_000622305.1 Nannospalax galili | reverse complement strand
GGGGGGGGGTGCAGAGAATGGGGTGAGGTGGTGGAGGACAGCTCTGAAGGATGGACATCGTTCTGAACACTGTTACTTTGCGTGCTGCTGGGCACAGTGCTGGAATAGAACAAAATACCAGAAGCTGCACCAAGACGCACAGAGGAAAGGGTCAGGCTCAGTGTCCCGAGGGTAATAGAGGTCTCCATGAGGAAAGAGAACACACTCCCTGGGGCAAAATAAAGCAAGAGCATGTGGAAGAAACTACACATGTCAGGGCCACAGTCTAAAGGGGAACTTAAAGTTCAGTCAGTTTCCATCTCTGCGTAGAAAAGCTCATCTTTCCCAGCACCAATGTTTCCCTGCCTTTGAAATGACTTGACAGTGTGCACGTGTGCATGTGTGTACCTGTATGTGTGTGCATGTGTAAGTGTGGATGTATGTATATGTATGATGTGCTAACTGCTGTGTATAATGTGTATATCAGTGTGCATGTATATGTGCATGTATGTGTGTGGTATATCTATACATGTGTATGTGTGTGGTATATGTATGTGTATGCACTTCTGTATGTGCATGTGTTTCTCTGTGTTTGTGGTGTGTGTCTTTGTGTAGAAGCATCAATTACACAAGCATATATTGGGAGGTTTTCAAATATCAAGTATTAATTTGTAAGCCCAAGAGGTACCTCCTGGTGTGTACTGATACTGAGTTTGTGGTTCTCGGCAAATTGCCTATAAAATTGTTGCAGTTGGTCATTTTTCTCTGGGACAATAAATTCAGTTTTATGCTGGCTTCTAAGAGGAAACTCTCCCTCTTTCTCTCCTGTTTTTCCATGTTCTGTGAGTAAGGGTTTATCCAGGCTGTCCCTTCACACACATTCCGACAGCAGAAACTTTTAGAAGACAGAGGTCGTGTCACCTTCTGCTTCTAGACTGGGCTTATGAGTGGCCTGGGGAGGTACACTGTCTCCTTCAGAATCCACCTACTCAGTGCAAGAAATATAATAACAAA
>NW_008469181.1:0-993 GCF_000622305.1 Nannospalax galili | reverse complement strand
TTTTTCCTGGATATGTCTTCACTAACGACACTGTTTCCACTGAAATCTTTGAGCTCTCATATACGGAAGGAAATGAATAGCCTAATCTATGAGCTTACACAACAGGAGAGTGAGAGGATTTGTTATTACTATTTATTATCTAGGCAGGAAGATGCTGGGTAGAGGAAGGCAGATCTCCATGGTGGAGTGGCTGCCCACCCATAGTCTCAGGGTGCTATGGAAGTCGGTGCATTCATTATGGGGTTAAACATTCAGTGGGATTGAAAGCAAAAGAGTCTGGTACCACTGGTGTACGGTAGGGTTCAAATAAATGTTTCTACCTGTTCTTCCTCCTACTCCAAATAATTCCCTTTTTATTTTTGAGACAGAGTCTTGTTCTGTGGCCCAGGCTGACTGTGAACTTTTTCCTCTTGCCTCGGTTTCCCACATGCCAATGGAATTTTTAAATACTGTTTTTCAACATATACTAAAATCTTAGTTCCTAGCTAAGGGGAACATGGGGCTGTGAGTGGGCGGAGATGGCTGTTTTTCACAGGGCACCCTACCCAGATGCCCCCTGCATGCAACCGGCAGCCCCTGTCACTCACAGCTAAAGCAGAACTTGCCAAAGTATGTATCCTGTGCTTCCTCCCTGGAGGCGTCAGGTCCATGGACAGGCTCCATTGTCTGAGCCAGGCTTTATCGCGTGTCACTGCTAACTGCTCATGCTGTGATCTTCAGAGGCCCACCACCCGGCACAGCTAGGGATCATAGTGACTCACTCAAGGCTGTGGGAGTAGAAAGGCCTGATGCCTTGTCCAGACCTGGGGCAGACCCCAACTCCAGAGCCGTCCTGAGGATCCAACAGGGGTGGGGCCTGCTGAATGCCCCTCTTCCTGGTGTGTGCACCTGATGATAGCCTTTATGATCATTCATTCTTTATTCAAAATCCTTGGTGGCATCCACTCATGCCTTCCTTGGCTCCATGGAGACTGCTGGGTGGTGGATGTACCC
>NW_008469180.1:0-991 GCF_000622305.1 Nannospalax galili | reverse complement strand
GCACGGTATTAGATTCTGTCAAATACTTCTCCATATATTTTGAAACAATTATACTTTTGTTCTTTATTAATATGGTATATTATTCAAATTGAGTTTCAAATATTAAATCAGCTTGCATTCCTGAGATAAATCCCATTTGGCTCTGGTACATAATCCTTTTTATATGTTGCTGGAATTAGTTTTTCAGTATTCTGTTAAAAATTTATGCAATCATATTCATATTCATAAGGGAAATTGATTTGTAGTTTTTTCCTGTGATGTCTTTGTCTCATTTTGAAATCAGGGTATACTTATCCTGTGGAATGAATGGGGAGGCCATCCTCCTATTTCACTTTAGAGAAGATTTCATGAAGGAGTCGTGTTCTCCTTTGGCTGATAGAAATCACCATCTGGTGATTTCTGGTAAAGCCATCTGGGCTTCGTCTTCTGTTTGTGAGATGTTTTAAAATTAATTTACTCTCTTTAGTTGCTACAAATTTATTCATATTTTCTAATTTTTGGGATAGTTTTAATAATTTGTTTCTTTAGAGATTTAGCTATTTCATTTAACTTATCTAGTTTGTTGGTGTACAGCTGATTATAGAATTCCTTTGAATTCTTTTTATTTCTGCAAGGTTAATAACGCCTTCTCTTTCTCCCGGTTTTTTAGCAAGATGAGAATTCTGGTCTTTTTGGTTATTTTAGCTAAAAGTTTACCAATTTTACTATTTTTTAAAAAAAAAATATGATGTCTTAAAATTTATGTATTATTTATTGAGACTGCAGCTCATGCAGCCCAAGCTGGTCTGGAACTTGCTGTGTAGCTGAACCTTGAACTTCTGGAACTCCTGTCTCCTGCCAAGTGCCAGGATTATAGGTGTGTACCACCACGCGTGATGTGATGTAGGGCTAGGAATTTATCCCAGGGTTTTGTGCATGCTAAGCATGCACTCTACTAACCAAGCCAATTCCCAGGCCAATTTTAGACACACACACACACACACACACACAC
>NW_008469179.1:0-991 GCF_000622305.1 Nannospalax galili | reverse complement strand
AGGATAGTAGTGCAGGCTAGGAGAGTTGAGCAATGCTTATTTTAAAAATCAGGTGCATTTTGTAAGTGCTGTCAATATTCTGGTATATTTCCATCTAATTTGTTTGATTTAATGGCTATGTGAAATGAATGTGCCCCATAAACCAACTGGTAACAAACATCAATAAGTTAGGTTATAAACTGCTGTTTGTAATCTAAATTATGAACTAGGTTGTATCGTCATGATTGTAAAATGAGAAATAGATTTAGTTTTAAAAGATTAAACTCTAAAGGAGAAATTTGGTGCAGTGGGTTGTTGACCGTCTGATGGAGACAAGTTTACTCTTCCCAGCAGTCTAGTAGATGGAATTCAGACCTTGCTTAGCTATCCCTTCCCTTAGAAATACCTTCAAACATAGATCTGAGTGATTATGTATACATGCGTGACTGTGGTAAATGCACACACCATGTTAGCAATGTTTTCCTGACAAGTACTCAATCGTCACTATTTAGTAAGAATACTTTCTTTGCATTCTTCCATAACAGAAGAGCTATTCAATGATATCTAAAATAAAAAGGACTGGCTTACCTCATTAAGAAATTATGGAGTCCAACATCAAAATACCTGTTTGAAAGAGACAGAGGCAAGCATGTGAATAAAGTATTTACAGAAATGACGGCCTTTACATTTTACATTCTAAGCAGTGAGGGAGCGATTACCCAACCCCCCCCCCACGCCCGCTGCACTGGTTCCCAGTGTGGTCCCAGAGCAGCAGAGAGGTTCTATGAATAGAAGCATCGTATGGTTCTCAAGCACAAACTCTGCAGACAAGGTCATTGATGCGTTCCAGTGTTAGGAGATTGGGCGTGCCTCGAAGGGAGATCCCCTGTAGGTAGTTGACTGCTTTAATTTGATTTGGCACTACAATGTATTCCTTCAATTGTATTTAGCGCAGGTTTAAAAAATAAAAATGGGCTGGAGAGATGGCTCAGCAGTTAAGAGCACTGGCTGC
>NW_008469178.1:0-993 GCF_000622305.1 Nannospalax galili | reverse complement strand
CAGTTACCTGAATTTGGTTTAGGGTCTCAAAGGTGACATAAATTGTCTTTTACATTCAGACAAAGATGAATATCTCTGGTTATTTACACAAACTGAATATCTTCTCAGGTTGTGAACTGAGGCCTTTTTTCCCCCTGTTTTATTAGGATTTATGGCATTTATGTGTTTATTCTCTTGTGACCAACTACTGCGGATTAGATCAAAAAATTAAATAAATATGAATTTCTACAAAAATATCCACGTTTATGAAATTCTCATCATCTCATTAGATGAATTCTTGAAACTAGTAAATGTCATAATTCATAAATCCTTTGGGAAAAGAATTTAAGACTGTGACAGAATGAGATGTGCCAGGGGCAGCCATCTTAGGGCCAAGTCATGCCAGCTCCCAAGAGACCGGATGCATCAGACTGACATTGGGAGGAACCTTATCACACAAGATGAATATTTCCCTGACCATGGGAGTTTCTATGCTGATCTCAAAATTCTGAACCAGGCCTTGGCAAGATAGAAGATAATCACTGGAGAGCCAAACTGACAGCACAGCCAGACAGTGATGGTGATGCTAACTCCCTGCATGAAGACGGAGAAACAGGACTCGGGGCCTCTTCGTTTCTGAGTGCTCCAGAATCTGGATGATTTGATATTGATCTCAAAATTCTGAACCCAGCATCCGGCAAACAAGAGGAACAAAGACTGGGGAATGAGATGATAAAGTTGTAGGCACTGTCAGGGCAGAGCTGGCCTGGTTGCCCACATGTGCTGACAGGGCAGAACTAAGCAGGCATAGCTGCCCACACACCTTGGTGGTACCCACTGTTCAGCTGACCACAGTCGTCATCATCCAGTGGCTACCCAGACCGGGCTGAAGTCCTCAACATTAGGAAATTGCGAAGGCTGTGGAGTTCAGAAAATAAACTAGAGGACACTGACTGGTGTAAAGCTGTCCTGTAAATCTGAAACATCTCAACTGCCACTCAGAGAATCTCAGAT
>NW_008469177.1:0-993 GCF_000622305.1 Nannospalax galili | reverse complement strand
AGACTGTACTGTAAGCTGAAATAAACCTTTTCTCTCCAAGTTGCTTTTGGTTAGTGTTTTATCACAGCAAAAAAGCAAACTAGGACAGATCTCCTATGTATCCAGTCCTAGAACGACAGCAGAATCCTACAGACTAAACATCCTTTCGTAAGAATTCCTCCCTTCTTCCCTTCCTCCCTCTCTTCCTCTCCTTTCCTCCCCTGTCCTCTCCCAAGACCCCCACCCCTCACTCTTCCTATGGAGCCCAGTATGGTCTTGAACTCTTGATCCTCCTAACACAATTTTCTAAATGCTGAGATTACAGTCATGTGCAACTGCTCCAAGCTGTTTATTCACTTAAGTTTCCTCAACACCATCAAGAGGATCAAGCACACTTCAAAACCTGAAAAATCAGATCTACAAGAAAATTCTTATCCTTTCCCTTCGTGCCTGTGTCTCTTTCACTCTAAAATACCCCTGAAACAAAACTCTCACTTCATGTCTTTTATTCTTACTGCCCAGTTGCTCCCCATTGCCCTGCCCAGAAGTGTCCAGATGCCTACCACTAGAGTCATGGCAGGATGCATGGGCATGACACGCACATAGCCATACAGACCCCATATCAGAAGCCTTTCACTGCTGTCACCCTCTTCATAGTCATTAGATTTCAGGCAATGAGTCCCACATTTTCATTGTGCAGTGGACCTTGCAAATTACATAGCTTTCCTGACTCCATTCTGACTACAGGACTGGACAACTCATGGTCCCCAAGGCTGCACACACCAGCTTCATTCCTCTCCACTGATCTGCCCATGTGAATTGACTGGGTGACTTTGGTCTCCTTCACCCATCACTCTCATCTCCCTATTTCTGGGAATAACAGGGGTAAATTTTGTAGCCACACTTGCATTATTAATTTTTGTTTCATCCTGTGTGTATTCTTTTGAGAACAGTAAGTCAACTTTAGACACAAATTATGACCATTTACAGTTAACCTCACAAGGACTGATTATA
>NW_008469176.1:0-993 GCF_000622305.1 Nannospalax galili | reverse complement strand
TTAACTTAGCAGACCACCAGGTCTCACCAGTCAAAAAGCTAAGAATGTCATCAGATAGCATCAGAGACCTATAGTAGAACCCCCCACATTGCTATGACCCGCCTACCGGATATATCCACCATGTATTTGAAAGGTGTCTTGATTTATGACTTTTCTTTGGTATCTTACTATAAAACCCTAATGTAACTGTTACCTTGCGGGAACATGGAATTTGGGGTGACCTGAATCTGTGTTCCTGGGACATGGTCACTCATACTTGGCTCCAGAATAAACTATCTCTTAACCCCTTTGAGGTAAGAGTTGTACTTTTGCATTGACACATGATTCTTTTAACAATTCCCTTACCTTAAGATCTTGGGGTTCATGCATACATAGTTTTAATTTTTATATTTCCCTAAGCATGATGTTGTTTTTACTTTATCATTAGCAATATTTTAAAAAGATGTGGTGTGTCAGTATAGTTGGAGCTGGAAAAGTTGATGTCAGGAGACTTAGTAAGGAAGTTGGCAAACCATGAGGATTAAGGTGCTTCTTTTCCTTGATGCTGCCGACCTTAAACATACTCACAATGAAGTCATTATTATTCACTCTCATAACCCCTCACGCTCCCTAAGCAATAACATCAGTCAAGTTCAAGGATGCCAGGTGGGTTGTTGGTGAGAAGGGTCTTTCTTGCATTAGAAATAGTTTTCATTGGCTTACAGTAGTACTACTCGCTAATTTGGGGCCCTTCCACTGTACAGAAGATGTGTAAAGTCTGAAGTTCATGCTGTCGGTAGCTTAAGTAAAGGCTACTTAGGAAGTCAAACTCTTGATATTAAGAGTCCTTCTAAATGGTCCTTACAAATACAAATAGATTTCACTTGTGTCAATGTGCCTCTATGAAGTCTAGTGAGCATACTTAGATATGTACATTACACATACAGGGACTTGTATCATGAGGTCGAGGTTGGCAGGGATCACATGTCAATGTCTGAATACAGTCACTTCATC
>NW_008469175.1:0-993 GCF_000622305.1 Nannospalax galili | reverse complement strand
TAAAGTACTTTGTAAGAGTTACAAAGATTAAGACACCTTTAATATCGTATACTAGCATGCTACATGTCTGAACCAATGACTCGCTATTAACTAAATTTTGCATTTATTCATACTTCCTTGTTTTATTGAATATGAAACAGTCCCTGCAGACTCATGTGTTGAAATTCTTGTTCCCCAGCTGGTGGTACTATTTTGAGAGGTTGTGGCATCTTTGGTATGTAGCTGGCTGGCACAGTGTCGCAGGGGTGGGCCTTGAGGAATAATCCTCTGCCACTTGGTTCTCCCCTCATCTCTCTGCCTTTCGGCCCACTGAAAGGTGAGGACCTCCGTGGTACCCATGTTCCCACATGAATTCTGTCATGTCTTCTTCTCTGAGTTGTGAGTTGAACCAATAAATACTGGGACTCTAAGTCAAAATTCCCCTCTCCTCATGCTTCTGTCAGACAGTCTGTCACAGCAACACGAAATGTCACTAACACATTCTTTAGCTTTTACCCAATGTATGTTCTAGGATCCTCTCCAGATAGTCTCATTACATTTAGTTGTTATATCTCTTTTGACTCCTCTAATTTTCAAGAAAGAGTGTCGGAGCATTTTGTGGAATGATCCTGTGCTGGGATTTGCCTCGTGTTCCTCTCCTAATTAGAACGGAGTTGCAGGCTTTGGGGAGGAAGATCACAAGGTCAAGTGTCATTTCCGTCACATCCAATGCGGCTCCTCACTGCTGATGTTGACCTTGGTCCTCAGGCTGAGGTTGCACTTGTCAGGATTTGCCACTTCTTTCTGCCTTTTCTGTACTGTGTTCTTTGGAAGGAAGTCACTGTGCACAGGCCACACATGAGGAGTTGGCGTTATGCCGTCCTCCTTATCTGCCCGTTATTCAGAATTCCTCTGAACATATTTGTCTGCTCTCCCTGTCTTAATGTATTTAGGTTAACACGGGCTCGTGGACATTCTATTGTAGGTTATGATTCAATACCATGGTAATTCCTG
>NW_008469174.1:0-993 GCF_000622305.1 Nannospalax galili | reverse complement strand
GCAGTGCTATTCCTGCCCCCCACGGAGGGTGCTAGGGCTCAGCAAAGTTCACAGATGGAGCCCACTTGAGGAAAATGGCACCCCCTAAAATCCAGTATGGCAGTCACATTAACTGCCAACCTGGAGAAAAAAAACAAGAGAGCCCATTACATGCAGAAGGGAGCCTCGGTTGCCTGCCTGTGATCCGAGGCTGCTCCCCCAACCTGCTCCACTCAGCTACAGACACATGGAAGAGGAAAGTACTCTCGGGAGTAGGCAGAAAGTCCTCCAGCCTGATACTCCCTGATCATTGCTCGCCAACGCGGTGTCCTCCTCCCGGCTGCACCAGAAGAAGCCTTGTTGCAATTCACAGCCTCATTTGTTTGCTTACCCACCCAGCTGCCTCACTTTAGAAACCCGAGGGAGTTAACAGAGGGGAAATGAACTTGGTGCGTGCACTCCTAATAGGTGCAGTGTCTGCTGTTTACAGATACACAAACTGCATTGTTGCGAACTGGATTTTTCTCCCAATGAGACAGAGATTAATTACAGGATATATGGGAAGAATCCCATTCATGAGTTTGGGTCATTGCATTTGGTGAAATCAGAGACAAATTAGAAGTGCCTACACCATGATGCCTGTCAGGGGAGGACACCAGCAGGTGGGCTTGAAGTACACATACTTCAGAGAATTGCCTCTTTCTGTATGACAGGAAAAGGGAACCCACCAGCCTCTTTAGGGAGAATGGGTGAGGGCGGAACAATTATGTCTCCTCTCTGCCTTTCAGAGTTGCAGTAGATTCGGCTCAGGGATTGAAAGAGAAGTTGGAATACAGATCTCTTAAGAGTCACTCTTGCACATTGCACTTGGAGGTTGTTTCTCATCAGTCAAAGCCACAACTGTTACTCACACACAGTGTTCATAAACCTGGCACTAAAGTATAGCCACGAGTCCCTGCCCCATTGACCTCATTTCAGCCCATTAAGTTACTCCCAGTGAGTTGGTGTTGGTGA
>NW_008469173.1:0-993 GCF_000622305.1 Nannospalax galili | reverse complement strand
AGGGCCACTGACACTAAACTGGCTATCACCAACACTTGTTTTTAAGGTAATTTGGTAGTTGTCATGTTAAGACAGGGCTCTTTCTTTTTCTTTCTTTCTTTCCTTCTTTCTTCTTTCTTTTTTGGCAAATATTTTCTAGGCATATGCAAAATACAGTAAAAACATGGGGTCAGAGTTTCATCCCCGAATCTCTCTGTGACAGTCCTTCTCAGGAAGGAGAGTACTTCTTCCCTCATACCAGTCAAAGGACAAGGACCTGATTGAAGTTCAGGCAACATTTTTATATCCTATTTATGAAGGAGATAAATATCCAGTTAAATAAATTGTATTTATTAGAAATATTTTATGTATAAATTGATAAAAGTTTCGCCCTGATTTAGAATCTGTAAATTTAGCAAATGTTAAAAAAAATTCATGACTCTAAAAATTTTAAGAATTGCTGATCTCGGAACCAGTTACACTGATTGTCCTTAAAGCAAGCAATGTGTTGTTTCTGTAAACAGGGTCTTTGATGGATGTTAGGAGAGGGTGACTTGGGGCTCTGGACAGGCATATGGAGTTTAATCAGACGGCTCTGCAGTTTGAGTGCTTAGTCGCATGTCATACCCTATTATTATAGGGGCAGAACTGAAATCCTCATAATATAACTGTGTTCCACTTCCAGGAATTCAAATGTAGCAGGACCCAATCTTTCCTTATTTGAGGTCAATATTCCCCTCTGAATACAGTTAACAAAACTGCAAAAGATTGGTATAACATCATTGACCATATGGTTCTGAGTTCTCAAAAATTTCATTCACTGATTGCAGAAGAAACCACCTTTCCAAGCACACATAGAACATTGCAATAGTTGGTCTTCATTCTCAACTCGATTAGATAAAGCGGCATCTAGGAGGTGAGTAAACATGACTCTGAGTATGTTTATAAGGCAGTTTCCAGAAGTGCTCTGAATCTGAGTAGTGGCATCCCATAGACTGGGGGCCCAGGCAAAAA
>NW_008469172.1:0-993 GCF_000622305.1 Nannospalax galili | reverse complement strand
TCTCCAGCCCCATAAACACCTTTTTGAAAAAAATCGCTTCATAGAAGTGTAGTTTTCTTATTTTTATTAGTTTTTAAAGTTAGTGTACAAAATAATGGGTTTGGGGAAGGGTGTGTGGCTCAGTTGGTAGTGTGCTTGCCTAGCATGTGTGAAGCCCTGGGTCTGAGCCCCAGCACTGTGTAAACTAGGTAAACCAGGTGTGGTGGCACAAGCCTGCAATCTTAGCACTTGGGAGGTGGACGTTGGAGGATCAGAAGTTCAAAGTTATCCCTGGTTACATAGTGAGTTCAAAGCCAGCCTGGGCTACAAGAGACCCTGTCTCAAAACAAACCAACAGAAACCCAAACCAAAACCAGAAATAGACTTTCATTATGAGAAGCTCCATCTCATATACAAAAAAGCACACTTTCTAAGTCTCTGTTTGGTGTTTGGACAGGTGTGTAAGCAGCGTGGTCATCATTACAGGCAGGACAAGGAGTCTGTTCATGATCCTAAAATGTCCTGTGTCCCTTCCCTGTCTGTCCCCTCTGGGACTCAACCAAGAGGAGACCAGAGCCTTACTGTCCTGACCGTAAGTAGGTCTGTGTCTCTGAAGGTCACCTGTGGGCCTTCAGCAGAGTGTTTGTGTCTCCCCCTGCTTCTTCCTGTCTAGTCTAGCCTTTTTGTGTCTAGCCTCGGTAGTCTAGTCTAGCCTTTTTGTGTCTCCCCCTGCTTCTTCCTGTCTCGGTAGTCTAGTCTAGCCTTTTTGCTTGGTTTTATCACCACATAGCCTTCAGGTCCCATAGCATACCCCTTTCAGGTGTACAGTGCACTGCAGCCGTGTTGGATGACATTGTCATGAGTCTACTGCCCCAACAAACTCCCCACCCCACCCTAGTCACCAAGAGCTCGAGTCTCCTTTTACCACTTTCCCTCCTGTGGGCATGTTGTATAAATGCAACGTTGTGCCCTGTTCTGTCTTTTCAGTTTATTTATTTATTCAGGTTTTTTTTT
>NW_008469171.1:0-993 GCF_000622305.1 Nannospalax galili | reverse complement strand
CAATGTTGAATGTGCCATCACAATGCCCCAATGTGTTATCACAATGTTTAATGTGCCATCACAATGCTCAATGTACCCTCAAAATGCCCCAATGTGTCATAACAATGTTCAATGTGCCATCACATCACTGTAATATGTGATCACCATGCTCCAATGTGTCATCACAATGCTCCCTTGTGCCATAACAATGCACCAATGTGTCATCACAGTGCCCCTACGTGCCATCACAATTTCCCAATGTTTCATCACAATACTTCAATATGTCTTCAAAATGTGCATTGTGACATCACAATCCTCAGTGGGCCATCACAATACAGCAGTGTGTCATCACAATGCTTCTATGTGTCATCACCATGCTCAATGTGCCATCACAATGCTCAGTGTCCCCTGACAATGACCAATTGTGTCATCACAGTGCTCCTATGTGCCATCACAATGCCTCAGTCTGCCATACCAATGTTAAATGTGCCATCACGCTACTCCAATATGTCATCATAATGCTTCAATGTGCCATCACAATGTTGAATGGGCCCTCACATGCCCCAATGTGTCATCACAATGCTCCCATGTGACATCACAGTTCTCCAATATGTCATCACAATGCTCCAATTTGAAATCACATTGCTTAGTGTCATAACAATGCCCCAATGTGTCACCTCAATGCTCAATCTGAAGTCACAATGCCCCAATGTGTCATCACAATGCTCTATGTGCCATCACACTGCTTCAATGTGTCATCACAATGCCCCTATGTGTCATCAAAATGCTCCAATATGCCATGACAATGACCGAAAGGTCCAACACAATGCTCCAATATGTCTTCAGCATGTTCCATTGGGACATCACAATGCTTAGTGTGCCATAACAATGCAACAATTTGTCATAACAATGTTTAATGTGGCATCACAATGCTCTGTATGCCATCATACTGCAGAATGAACCATCACAATGCCCCAATGTGTCATCACAATGCTCCAATGTGACATCACAATG
>NW_008469170.1:0-992 GCF_000622305.1 Nannospalax galili | reverse complement strand
TAGCTTTTCCTCTCTTGCTCTTCTCTTATTTGCATCGTCAAATACATTTCTTAATTTTTCCGATCCCTACATGGTAAATTCCCTCTTTAAATTCCGAGTGTTGGAACACTGGCTTATTTTCCTGATCAAACTCTTAGTTACATTAATGATATGTGTTAGCTCAAACCTCCAACATGGTTTGAAGGAGGTAGCAATATTATTATTTTAAAGATTTATTGGGCCATCCTATGCCCCCTAAATAGCCATTCCTTGCCTGCCTCTGTGTTGGACCTAACATCCTGTGACGAACAGACAAAAATCCTTCAGAATATATGAACAGATTCCTAGCATCCACCAGTCAAAGGGCTAAGAGTGTTGTCAGACAGTATCCAATAGCTGAGTTTCCTCACTTTGCCATAACCTGCCTATGAAATCTGTTACTTTATGACTTTCTTTGTTCTGTTAGCATAAAACTTTCATTGGGACATGGTATTTGGGGGAAATCTAAATCTTATTTGTTCATTCATTCACCCATTCATTCCCTTTTTGTTTTTTTCAGACAGGGTCTCCCTGTAACCCCAGCTGGCCTGGGACTCACTATGCAAACCAGGCTTGTCTCAGTCTCACAGAGATCTGCCTGCCTCTGCCTCCTGTGTGCTAGGATTAGAGTAGTCCACTACTATGCCTGGCTGACTTACTTATTTTTATTTTGTGTGTGTGTTATTCCTCTGTGGCAAGAGCTGTTTCTTTTGTGGAAACAGCTGAATTCACTTTGAAGCCCAGCCTGGCCTCAAAACTGTGGTGATCCTCCTGCTTCAGCCTCCCAAGTGCTGACATGACTATCAAGAGTGGTGACATCCAGCTTCAGCATTCTTTCTTACTGGGCAGAAGAGACCAACAGCTTCCCAGGTATCATTAGTATGTGGAGTTAAGCACTAAACATCAGGCTTGAGTTTACAAGGACTCATGATTAAAGTTAAATTAGGTCTGCAGAGTATATAGGGGTGGGGGGG
>NW_008469169.1:0-992 GCF_000622305.1 Nannospalax galili | reverse complement strand
ATATTCACCCTCCCTCTCACACATCTATGCCCTTTTTTTGTTATAAAGAAACAAACACAAGTAGTCTGTCTTCCCCACGTCAATGAAAATACTACAATAGTTAATGGTCTGATTATTTATGAAAACATGGCAGGAACTCAAAGACATTTAATTATTGTTTAACTGTAAGTATTGCTAAGTATGTGCAAGCATTCATACTATTTTCCAATAGTCACCAACTGCCTTCTAAATCCTAGTTTCGTTTTTTTCCTCACTGAATAAATTTTAAAAACGTATGGACTTTGGTGATGTGACCGGAAGAGTAGATCATTTAGATTAAAGTTCATGGACTTTAAAGGAGTATTCTTCTGACCTAGATTAGGAGAGAGGAATAACAATATAGCTGTATAACTCTGATGAATCATTTCACTGTTACAAAAGGAAAATGATAAATTCTTCTCTGATCATGACACAGCTCAAGAAATGGCAAAACAGAACAGACCTTCCTAAGCCACAGTTACAAGATGCCAGCTGCAGGCACCGAACACAGCTCTCTGAAGACTCTGTCCTTTTGTGACCACTTACCATCTTTAGCATGTCACTGGCCTTTGGAGATACTGATTTTCTCAATTCATTGTGTTTATTTACAATCTCCTCTTGGATTTCCGTTAGAGTGGTTGACAAAGCTTTGAATTCTGCATTCTACAGGGAAATAAAAGTAAAGTTACATTAGTGTATTTAAAGTACATATTGCTCTAGTAAGATTTCTATTGCTGTGACAAATCACTGACTGACCAAAACCAATTTGAAGAGGAAAGGGTATATTTGGTTTATAAGTCCTGATCACAGTCCATCATTGATAGAAGCCAGCTTAGGAACTCAAGGTAGGAACTTGGAGCCAGAAGCTGGAGAGAGACCATGAAGGAACATTGCTTACTGGCTTTCTCCTCTGGCCTGTGCTTAGTCTGCTTTCTTATATAACCCAGGATCACCTGCCCAGGGGTGGCACCACC
>NW_008469168.1:0-993 GCF_000622305.1 Nannospalax galili | reverse complement strand
CCACGACTACAACAAAACCAACAATTACAATACCTACAACTACAACAGAGAGATCAGCTACACTGAGACCCACAAGCACTTCAACAAGACCGGCACCTACTTCAGTGAGACCCACACATGCTCCAACATCAATGAGAGTCTCCTCTTTTCTTTCAACACCAGAACACATGCAGATCCCTAAACTACGTAAAACTCATGTTACAGGGCTAAGAGTTCATTTCATGAGAGTCCAAAGGTGACCTAAGACACTGAGTCAAGGTGCTGGAGCA
Organism: Nannospalax galili; assembly: GCF_000622305.1. Lineage (NCBI taxonomy): Eukaryota > Metazoa > Chordata > Mammalia > Rodentia > Spalacidae > Nannospalax > Nannospalax galili. The sequence continues at coordinate 724 of NW_008469168.1, read as the reverse complement.
CCAACATCAAGGTCCCTTCTCTGAAGCCCATGGAGGTGGCTAGGTGACCTGGATGGGAAAGCCGGGGAAAGAGGAGTTGAAGGAAATCTGGAGGTGATGAATCCCAGGATGGTAGAGACCGCAGCTTTCAACAGATCCCACCAGCACCGTGCATAAAAAATGCTTCACATGGTTGAAAAAAGCATCAGAGCTGTGCCTTGGCTACTGAAGGCGCTCTTCCTCCAGATGCTGAGGGCATGAGGCTTCCTACTTTACCAATGTTCCAGCAGAAGTCTCAGAACTTACAGGCTGGTCCAACCTGTGTCAAATGACCAGCCATGATACAACCATGAAGATCCAGAGCACTTGCTAGCCTTATACCGGGAGTGATGTCTGAGCTGACCTGGATGGAGATCCAGGAAGGTGAGGGGCGGGGCTTCGCCAGCCCTGCAGGAGGAAAGGCACTGTGGGCAGTGGAGCTGGAGACAGGAAAAATACTATGGTGCCTTGGGAATGCTAGTTTGTTAGAAAACTGAAGGAGGGGTGACTGGGTCCCCTCAGCCTAGTGGCTGAGCAGGGCTGTGCATACCCCAAGTGGGGAACTTGGTTGAGTCGTGACTTCATCCAGCCTTTGTTGCTTGCTGGCTAGTAGTATGGGGAAATAAAAATTCCAAGTTATGTGCGAAGAAGATGCTGTGTAATCAAGTCCTCTATAATTAAAAAAAAATTTGTTGAAAAAAAAAAG
>NW_008469167.1:0-993 GCF_000622305.1 Nannospalax galili | reverse complement strand
TATTAATAGTCTAAAGCATGTTTAGCAGTCACCTTCATAGTGAGGTCTTCTCATACCCCTGCCTGTTTATGCCTGGAATTCATATTGCCCGCTGCCATGCCCTGTGTTTACTGAGGGTCTATTTGTCCTCTGTTTCCCTCACTAGCATGTGCTGTTTCTGGCTTTTTTGTTCACTGCTGGACCTGTGGCACTCAGGATGGTGCCTGATACATACAAGATTCTGGGTAAATGTTTGCTGACTGGCTGGGAGGGGTGATGCCTGAGCTGTGGGCATCTTCCCTGTCTGTGAATGCTGATGCTTCTGGGCTGTCTCATCTGCTGCTCAGCATCCTTTCAGAGGTGCACACTCTAACGGCATGGAAGCACATTCGTGGGTAGAAGACTGTGCCCTCCAGGAATAGGCCTGCTGTCCTGTCCCAATGGTCTCTGCTGTGCTATATGCCAGGGCTTTGTGCTCCCAGCTTCTCCATTGGTCTTCCCACTGCCAGGGCCAGGCATGCTGCATTAGCCTCAGTCTTGTTGAGCAGATGTCGGTGGCTAAGGAAAGATGTGCCCTACCAACAGCCACACACATCCACCATCTGTCCAGCCAGAGCTCCCAGGGAACCATCCACATTAAGGCTGCCATGTGACACCACAAACAGCCTTCTCCTGGTTTATGGGTCATTTCTCATCTTTTTCCTGTTGTTTTCCTGTATAGAAGTTTAAAATTTTAATATATTTAAATCTGTTAATAGACCTGGGGGTGTGGTTCAGTGGCAGAACATTTGCCTAGCATGCGAGAGGTCCTGGGCTCTATCCCCAACACCACAAAAAAACAAAACAGGACATGCGTGTGTACACACACACACTCCCCAAACAGAAAAGTTGGCTTCTGGCTTTTGCATGACCCTTAGGGAGGATTTTTTTCCCTCTAAGATTGGAAAAACACACTGATCTGTTTTTCCTCTAGTGTTTTAATGTTTCGGGTTTTTTTTTTTTTTTTTTTTATTT
>NW_008469166.1:0-991 GCF_000622305.1 Nannospalax galili | reverse complement strand
TATGAGTGTATTACTTGCATGTAGGTAGGTGCACCCATGTTGTGCAATGCCTGCAGAAGTCAGAAGAGGGCGCTGGATTCCCTGGAACTGGAGTTACAGGTGGTTGTTAGTCACCATGGGGGTGCTAGGAACCAAACCTCCAAACCTCGGACAAGAGGAGTCAGTGCTCTTAACTGCTGAGCCATCTCTCCAGCCCCATAACCTGTCTTTTCTGTTGAATGTCACTTGCTCTAGGAAGCCTTAAAAAGTCCTAAGAACTCTACCCACACAACTCTCAGGGTGTCGCTTTCTTTCCACATTCAAAACATCTTCACACTGGCGGACGCATCACTTGTTTCTGCATGTCCCAGAGTGCCAGGCACAGCTCAGGAAGCAATTACTCCTCAAAACAGAAATCTCATCATTTCTTGCCTTTTATTTAAAAAATGCCAGTGGCTTTCCCTTACTCTCAAGTGAAAGATCAAGATCCTTAACACAGTGAAGATGAGCCGCTGGACTCCACCTGGCTTTAGACTTGTTTTGTCCCCTCCCCTTCCCCACTCTGTCACAGTGGCCTTCCTTCATCTCACTGCACTTCCTGAACTCTCCTACCACAAAGCCTTGGCACTGCCTGGTCTCTGCCTGGAACACTCTTCACTTTCCCAGCTACCGTCTTCAGATTCCAACTCTAGTTTTCTTTCACTGCCTCAGGGAAGCTCCTCCAACCTCCTCTGTCTAGGCCAGAGTCTACTTTGTCAGGAACACACACAGACTGTGTTTCTTTCCTTCAGAGCACTTGCCTGGGTTTGAAATTAAATATCCTTTAAGGTTATTCTTTGATTCGAGTTTCTTTCCCATGCTAATATCTCAAACTCTGGGCAAGCAGAGGACATTTCTGCTTAAACTCACCATTTTGACTCCAAAGTGGATTATCACTGTACTTGGTATATAGTTGGCCCTCAATAAATACTTGAATGCTAAGTACATACAAATTAACATTAAACAAAAAAAA
>NW_008469165.1:0-993 GCF_000622305.1 Nannospalax galili | reverse complement strand
CACACATGCTGGGCAAGAACTTCGTTCCCTTCCACGACACACACCTGCGAGACCCAGATCTGCCCGCGGGCTGCAAGGATGCGAACGCGACACCCCGGGTGCACCCGGGGAGACCCGAAGAGGCGACCTGGGGAGATGCGCATTCGGGGGGAGCACGGGCGACACCGGGTGTCCTCACTGCACTCACGGATGCAAACGCGACGCCCCCGGTGCGCGCAAGGGGGACCTGAAGAAGCGACGGGGGAGGGGAGGGATGAGCGCCCCGGGGAGCTCGGGCGACACGGTGTTGCTCACCACTTGCTGCGCGCCCCGGAAAGTGGCATCAAGCAGCATCAGCTTCCAGGGGTCGGACACCGCACCGGGCAGCGGGATGTACACGTAGTAGGCGGCCAGCGCCAGCAGCGCGGCCACCAGGACGCACGACGACCTCATCGTCCCCCAGGCCGGGCTGCCCAGGGCTGACCCGGGTACCGAGCGATGCCACCCGCAGACCTCCGGCAAGTTTCTGCCAGCCGCAGCTGCCGCTTCACGTGTCCCTCCGAAGGCCGCGAGCCAATCACCGGCGGCGTCGGGAGGAAGTGGGAGCGCTGACGTGCGGGCTCCGCAGTGTCCTTGCAAAGCGCTGCGGGCTCGCCAGGTTGCAGGAAGCTCCGGAGCGCGGAGGGCGCGCAGCGTCCCCTGGTGGCCACTGGCGGTAGGGCATCCTGCTGCGCCAGGCCTGTGCCTGCAGGTGGGGAAGTGGTAAACCTGGGGCATCATGGGCTCTTTAGGGAGTTCAAGGCCAGCCTGGGCTTCGGAGCGAGTTCGAGGCCAGCCTGGACTATTGGAGGCCCTATCGCAAAAGAAAAAACAATAACAATAGTAACTAATAATCCGAGTGTGGTGCACATACCTGTAATCCCAGCTTGTGAAAGATGGGGGCCTGAGAATCAGGAGGTCAAGGCCATCCTCAGTTACACAGCACACTCCAGCGGACCCTGAGCTACATTTTGT
>NW_008469164.1:0-986 GCF_000622305.1 Nannospalax galili | reverse complement strand
AGAGAGAGAGAGAGAGAGAGAGAGAGAGAGAGAGAGAGATCATGTTGATCAGGAAGAAAGCAGAAGACATTTTTCAGGAGCCGTCTTTTTCTTCCACCATTTCTATCATGTGAGTCCCTATCACCTCAAGTCATCAGGGTCTGTCCCAGGTGCCATTACCCATGTATCTATCTTGTGGGTCCTCAAATGCCTTTTTTAAAACTAGGATACATGAGGCCTAGAGACAGGGCTCACAGGTTATGAATACTTGTTCCTCATGCAGAGGACTCAGGTTCAGTCCCTAGCACTCACATGGTAGCTCACAACTATGTGTAACTTCAGTTCCAGGGAGTCTAATACCCTCTTCTGTCTCTGTGAGCCCCAAGCATCCGTGTAGTGTACAAACAAACATGGAGTCAAACAATCATAGAAATAAAGTATAAATAAGTACATCTTTTAAAGAAGGATAAATCCATGGATTATGCAGAAATACCCAGGCTTTTTTTTCTCCTTTTGAAAATATTCAAACAAATTCAGAGAAAATATGTTGCTAAGTAAATCTGTTTCAATGGTTCTTTTCAAACTATTCTCTCTGTACATTATATGGAACTAATTTTCATTTTTAAAAAGAATATTATTTCAGAGAGTCACAAAAAATGATCAGCTATGAATATGAATGGGAGATGTGTGGCGACAGGAGAAGGTACACTGTGGCAGTAGAAAGTTCAGAGGTGAGAGTGGTCAGTATGCAAAGTGTACATATGTGAAGTCATGAAAAATTCAACTTTAAATGAAGTTTAAAAGGAAAGTGTAAAATATGTTAATAAACTATGAATGATATGTATCTCCTCTGAAAAGAAAACATTTTATTTCCATTTTGAGGGATTTCAAGTGAAAGATTATTTATCATGTTTAATACACACTTGACTCTTTTAAGTGAAAAGGAAATGTATTAGGAATAGTACATCCCTGTAATGCCTACAAATGGTCCCAATTTGTACACACAC
>NW_008469163.1:0-992 GCF_000622305.1 Nannospalax galili | reverse complement strand
GTGACTTCCCTTTTCAGGTATCTTCTGTAAATGACTTCCTTTCTGATTCTTTCAGGCATGGTAGTATCCGAGGTCATCATCACTTTCCTACCTAGATCATGCTTGTCTCTTTTCTGGTCTCTTTGCCTCCTGACATACCCTCTTTTCTTTCTTTTCTGTCCTTCCCAGTACCTTCCTACCTCTAGCTTTCCTGTATCAGCCCTGGAAGACTGAATCCCTCCCCATTCTTTGTAGCATCAGTGTTCAACCCCATAAGACCCAATGACTATTACTGAGAGTAAATATTGCTAACATTCCCTTTATCCTCCTAAAATAGAAAATATAACCTATTGATACACATGATTCTGTAAAGGCTACATATAATCTCATATGTATGGAAAGAAGAAAATGATTTATAATCAAATATATGTTTCATTACATCAGTGTTGTATATGACAGTGTTCAGGTGCATGTGATCACATTCTTGCCCATGCTCTTGGAAGCACAGTGAACATGAGCCCTACACAAATGGGGATTGCTGCAAGTAGGTGATGTTGGTCTTGAAAATAACAAGAATCATGTACTATTGGTGATAACATTCCCACAAATGATACACAGCTTTGATAATACTCAGAAGCAAACACTCTTTCTCTTGCTTTACATGTAGAAAAAAACCTGCAGTTTTAAAAACTGTATGATCCAGATGTGGTAGGCACATGCCTTTAATCCCAGCGTGGGGGATGCAGAGGCAGGCAGATCTCTGTGAGATCAAGGCCAGCCTGATCTACATAGAGAGTTGCAGGCCATCTGGGGATACAGGGAGACCATGTCTCAACAAAACACAAAACAAAACAAAATAAATGCACAAAATGGCTCTGTAGACAAAGGCACTTGCTGTTGAGCCTGACAACCTGAGTTCTAACCCTGGGACGCACATGATGGAAGGAGAGAAATGACTCCCACAAACTGTTTTCTGACCATTACAAGAGCACTGTGGTACACACACACACACA
>NW_008469162.1:0-992 GCF_000622305.1 Nannospalax galili | reverse complement strand
CTTTTTTTTTTCATTATAGCAGCAACAACAAAGGTGGCCTCCTGGTCCACTTTTGGATTGTCTTTGTCATGCCACATGCCAAAGGTCACATCATCTGTGAGGAATGTGTGGCAGCCATCTTGAAGGACTCCATTCAAACCAGCATCACAAACCGGACTTCTGTGGGGAGCTTGCAGGGTCTGGCTGTGGACATGGACTCTGTGGTACTAAATGGTGATTGTTGGGTAATTCTCCTTTAAGCATTCCTTCCTGTAGCACAATCCTGCCATTATCGAAGCTAACATTGTGGTGAAGTACTTGTCCATAATCCAGGGGCACAGGATTGCCAGGATATTGGAGCTCTGGTGAAGCAAATTGCGAAATATTACGTATAGTACCATGCTTGAAACAGAATTGTGAATAAATGTATACAAAATTATGCTTACAGTATATTCCTTTTTCTATATATTCAGCTCATGCATCTTCAAACTAAGTCACTAAGAAACAGATCTCCAGAAATGGAAAATTTTTACTGAGATTTACCTTATCTTTTCCTGTGTCTAGACTCCTATATTATGCACTGTTGTTGCTGGGACTGAAACTATAGTTTGGTCTCTGGGTGAAGCGGCGATGATTAGAATTTTTTTTCACTCAGGAAGAGTAAAGGTGGTGATGAGAACAAGTGTCATATAAGCCTTCAGTGAAGTGCAGATAATGCACAGCTTGCAAAGGGAGCGAGCGGACAGGGAACAAAGAGGGGAGCTGGCTGCCTGTGCCTTTGTTTACTGAGACTTTGAGGGTTACAGTGGAGTCAGGGTGACACAGACTTTTGGGTGTGAAAATCATCTCACATATGAAAGCTGGGCTCCACCTTTTGGGTCTTTGCTCGTGTGTGCTTAGTGTAGGAAACACTGCCAGATAGGTGAGTCATAAGCCTGTGCCCTGTGAATGTGAGAGCAAGCAAATGGGCAGGTGGAAGCCTGCTTTTTGCCCATATAGGTCTAGTGCCCTTC
>NW_008469161.1:0-992 GCF_000622305.1 Nannospalax galili | reverse complement strand
TATATGTGTGTATATGTATGTTTGTATGTGTATGTGTGTGCGTGTATGTGTATATGTGTAGACAGACAGAGAGAGAGATTGAGATTTGTTTTAAGATACTGCTTCATGTGATCTGTTATGGAGCCTATTGTGGCAGGATGGGATGGCAGGTAGACACCCAGAGAAAAGCAGATGATACAGTTCAAATCCAGAGTTCTTCTGCTACAGAACTCTTTTGTTTGTAAGAGATCAGGTTTTTATTCTATTGTATGAGGCCCACCCATGTTTAGATAGCAGTCTACTTTATTCAAAGCCCACTGCTGGATTTAAATGTCAGTCTCATCTGAAAACACCCTTACAGAAACATCCTGGATGATGTTTGACCTGGATTTGTAAATCTAGCCTGGTGAAGATGACACATGAAGTTAAGCACCACAGTCACACATGAGTAGTTTCACTGAGCAGACCTGGATGTGGCATTTATACATCTGCCCATATTCCACTGACTGGACACAGTAGATGACTCATTCTGCCCCAGGAGGCACACTGTGACACATAGTTCAAGTATGTGCTCAGGAGGAAAGGAAACCAATTGTGGAACATCTACCCAGCCCACACCACATCTGCATATTTAAGAGATGGAAAAGCTAGTGGAACTCCTCTTGTTCCTTACCAGATGAAGAGGATCCCTGGAGCTCAGATATTCAAGGCCAGCCTGGGCAACTTAGAAAAAGCTTGTCTCAAAATTAAAAAAAAATCATGGAGGGTATTGCTCAGCAACAGAGTTCTTGCTTAGCATGTATGAGACGCTGAGTCCCCCCCCTTAGTACTGAAAAGAAATGAAAAATTATTATTGGCTCATTAACTGGTAGAGGCTTTGAGGTTTTTTACAGTTTCTTTTTAAAAAAATCTACAGTGCAGAAGCTGGACTGTGTTTGGGCTTCCACTTTGGGAGTGGCAGGGTGGGGTGTATGCATGTGTGGGGTGTGTGCATGTGTGGGGTGTGTGCATGT
>NW_008469160.1:0-992 GCF_000622305.1 Nannospalax galili | reverse complement strand
ACCCTCCCAGAGGCATTTCCTTAGACCGCATGGTTGGGACATCAGGGTTTTATATCTGAGTAGCCACTGTGTTCAACTCAGGGTTTCCCCATGTGCCCATCACTAAGAGAGCTAAATTCACTGTTCTCTGGAGTTATTATATAGTATTAATATTAAATATAACATTATTAAGTAGTAAAGAATAAGTATACAAAAATGAAATATTGCCTTATTTTCTTGTTGCTATGACCACAAAAACATAAGAATGCTGTTTTATCTCCTGGTTTGAGGGTACAGGCCAGCATGGCAGGGAAGGCAAGGTGGCCACTGTCTGAAAGCAGAGAGAGATAAATGCTGGCGCTCAGCTGATGTCCTCTTTTCTCCATTTTTATTCAGTCCACAACCCCAACCCATGGGATGGTGCTGCCCACATTCCAGGTGACTCTTCTCTCCTCAGTTACATCTCTCTGGAAACACTTTTCTAGTTATGCTCAGAAGTATGCCTCCTAGGTGATTCCAAATCAGTCACCTTGACAATGAAGAGGAACCATCACATTAATATTGAATGTTTTATATGCATTATGGATTCAAATGGATCCTTCCTTCTTGTCTTGTACAATTTCCTCTTAATCACTCTGGTATGAGGAGGGAAGCTATTCCTATCTCTGTTAACTAACTGATTTATATTAAATAGATTTGATGTAAAATTCCACTATGTAAAAAATAACTAACGGCACATAAAGCTTATTAAAAGATTATTATTTGTATGTGTCATACAACTAAAGTTTTACCTTTAGAGAAATAAAAACATAATCATTAAGGAAGAGCAGTTAAAGTTTAGAAAATGGATATTACTAATAAAAGCGTAAGTCAAGCTTTCAGTGGACTGTTGATCCTAGAACTAGCCCAGGACACCAGGCCAGGATGCTGATCCTGCTTCTGTGTTATCTACTGGGAGTGACATAGACTATCCGAGTGATCTAGTTTGCTGTTGCTATGACAAAACATGGACC
>NW_008469159.1:0-992 GCF_000622305.1 Nannospalax galili | reverse complement strand
CTCAAGCCTTTAAAACCCAGTGGCAAGCAAGTAAAGTGCTTAGTAATCTCATTGTGCTGTGTTGATGACACTGCAGATCCTAATGGGGCCAGTGCTGCCAGTGACCACAGCACAGAGCTGGACTTGGCACTGGCTCAGAATAGAAGGATCTGCCATCTTTTTTCCTCTAGAGGACAGCAGAGGAGATGGTGAATTGTCCAGTAAGCAGAAAAAACCTTCGATCTCTTTGTTTCCCTAAACCCTCCTCTGCAAGGAGCGAGCGGCTCCGAGCTTTAAATGGCAGGCAGCTTGCTTCCCCTCACAGAGCTGGCTGGGGGTAAGTCAGCTCTGCTGTGACAGAAAACCATCTCCTCCGCTGGTTTTACTAATTAAAGGCTTTATCTGCTTCCGTAGCTGCATCAAACTGGAGGGAAATTATTCATCTGTGTTCTGATTTCTCCAAACTAGTTTTCAGTTTAAGTAGAATGACACCTCCATCTTTCCTCCGTCCTTTCTCCTTCGTTCCTTGGGTACCTCTGAACTGGCTTGTGCAGGCGTGAGACGCTTATGCAAATGCAGACTGACTAACTGACACTGTATCATACTGGAGGCCCAGGACACTAATTTTCTTTTACATTTATTTATTTTATGTGTGTGCACATGTGTGCCTATGCACATGCACTAAATGCACAAGTGGAGGTCGGACAACTTGTGAGAATCAGTTCTCTCCTTTCATCATGTGGGTCTTGGGGATCAGGTCACCAGGCTTGGTGGCACGTGTCTTTACTTGCTGAGCCATTTCGCCATTCCGCCAGCCCTTATGCCCAGGAGAAATTTAAACTACTATCAGCATGTGTGGTTCCTTGATTTGGGAGTGAAAAAAAATCTAGTCTTTGTTTTTGGGTTTAGTTTGTAGAGAGTCATTTCTTTCCCTCCCATTTCCAAGCCTGATACCTGTTTAAAGAGTCATAAGAGATTAAAAATCCAAATGCTGGGGCTGGAGAGATGGCTCA
>NW_008469158.1:0-992 GCF_000622305.1 Nannospalax galili | reverse complement strand
AAAGGACATCTACTGGAGGGAAAGGAAGGTCCATCATGGGAAAGTTTCTTTCTTTAAAGGAGATAGAACGTTCATTCCTTCCCTGGCTCCTTGGTGTGTAAGCACATGGGGACAGGATTTTTCCCACCTTTGAGCATCCTCCAGAGGAGCTACTGAGTCACATGCCAGTAGAGATGACCAGTGGGAAAAGCCTAGGTCTCTGAGGGTGCACAGAGCTGATGGTTTAGCCAGACCCAGAACTGGCCTATCTCTGGGCTCCTGCTGTCTGTCATCAACAAATCCCTTACAATTAATGCCATTTAAATCAGATGTCTTACTTGCAGCCAAGAGAATCTTTTGGACTCTACCCTAGGGATACAGCTTGACATGACTACCACGATCTTGGTTATAACAGCCACTTTGCCCACCAGTTGACCCTGGCACACACCTCCAAACAGGATAAATGAAGCTGTTAGGATAGTCAGCTGAACATCTCAGCTGCTGACATCTAGATTGAGGCTTAGCTGGCATTTGACATAGTAATTGTTTATAGGAAGACCAGGAACACTGTGATTGGCCAGGGCTTACCTTTGTCCCCTTCAGCCTAGAAATCCCTTCCTCCTGTGGTGAAGCTCTGATACAGTGCAGTCTTGGATCACCTCCGTCTGTCCTCTGTTTCCAGGTACCTTCTACCTTGGCAGCTCAGCTGTGTCTGAGAAGCCTGCTCTACTATTACGCCCACAAGTGGTCTTTACCATCACCGAGGTGACACAAATAAGCAAGCCTGTCCCTCTGCCATTTAGATTGGCCTCATCTTTCCTTGAGGCGGATCTCTACATGCCATTCACTGAACTCCATAGGCATGATCTGAAACCTGTGCCATCTCTCCCATGTGTGCTGAGCTAGGTGACTGGTTCTCAAATGACAACATGTGTCAGGATCATGCCAGAGCGGAAGAACATGAGCTTGACAAGATGCGTACTTTCTGGGCCTCGTCCAGTAGGACTGGGACA
>NW_008469157.1:0-992 GCF_000622305.1 Nannospalax galili | reverse complement strand
TCAATCTGGTTAAACAGCAATGAAGAATAGCCATCAGAGAGACTGCAAAATAAAATGAAATAATTATGGAATACTTTTAATTTTTAGATATAAAATTCCACAGGAAGATTGTCTATTGTTATACTTTAAATAATTTCCTTTCTGAGAGTATATTTCATAAATATTATATTGTTATGATTGTAAAAATACATTCATAGAAAATTTCACTTCTATTTATCAGTCACTAAAAATAGCACTATATCTTTGAAAGAGTAGCTTAAGTTAATGTATTAAATAAGCTCCTCCCTTTTATTGAAGCTTTAGGAAACTTTTATTATAATTTAAGAAGGGCAAGCAAGCTATAAAACTCAGTAGCTGCTTTGAGGAGAAGAATGGATAGGAGAAGGAAAAAATCCACAAACCATGCCTGTTAGAGCTGGTATGGAGGTCAGATTGGTGGCATACTGAAACCTCATGATAGGGAGGGAAAGAAACTTAAGAGAGAAAGTAAGGAACCGAATGAACTGGGACAGCCCAAAGCTTAGGGCAATTGTTTAGAAAAGATATATAAAGAAGAAAAACAGCGATTATGCTTTTGAGATGTAAGCAAGCAGGCAAAACTTACAGAGGTCCATATGTCTGCCCATGACTCTACCCACAAGAACTACTCTAAGAGGTGGGGGTTTACGCATGAAGAGTACCATCTCATTCACACACTAAGTATTGTGACATCCGTTTAGCATAACTTAAGGGTAACCTGCCTTCCTAGGGATGGTCCTGTGACCTGGTGATCTGGCATAACTGGAAAATTGTGTCTTCCTGAAGGACACATTCTGTTCTTCTGACCAGTCTTCTGGAAGGATGGGGGTATGGGGCGGTCAGGGTTCTTGATACTCTACTATCCCATCCTTTGAAGAGATAACTCTGAATTCTTCTAGGAATCAGATCAGAACTCCCAAATATGTTTGACATTTCTGGCTTTTGGAATAGAGTAGGCTTCCAAGAGACCCAAG
>NW_008469156.1:0-992 GCF_000622305.1 Nannospalax galili | reverse complement strand
CCAGTGACGATTCACAGGAAAATGACAACTAAATTGGATTTTGAAGGCCAGAAAGAGGCCTGCAAGATGGCTCAGTGGATAAAAGCTCAGTGGTCGCACTTGCGACCAAGCCTGGAGACCTGTATTTGCTCAAGTTGCCTGTTTTGGCTGTGTTCTAGGTGCGCATTCTATTTCCTGCAGAAACTATCTAGCAGAGCACAGTCGAGGGGAGGAAACGTCCACCGCACCCCGCGCCTGCTGGAGTGTTACCTGGGTTTGTGACTCTCGCCCAGGCGGGAGCAGGTATTTGGCTTTCCTTCGGGTCGCCGCTGAAGGCTTCGATCCCCGGCGGCAAGGGCTGGGGAAGCAAAGGGGTTTCCTGCTGCACCTCGAACGGGCTCCAGTCCGTTTGGCCGCAGAGTTTGACTATCTCGATCAGCAGGTGCCTGCCGCACAGCCTTCTGCTTTGACTGTCCCGGTCTTTGAGTTCCACAGGAGCCAGCAGGAGCCCAAGCCACAACAGACCCAGCCGCTTCATACCTGGGCTCCGCGTCCACTGCGGGCCCTGGGCGAGGCAACGGCCGTCGCCCCGCCCCCTCCCTGGAGGCCACACCCACCAGCAACCGTCACGCCCACTCGTCGAGCCCCTCGCTGTGCACACCGCCCCCTCTGTGCTGCAGGCCTCTCATTCTCCTCCAAAACGCTACAGAAGGCGGGGTGTTCCAGGCTTGGGCTTCTGGCTTGCCGGAACTTGAATTTAACAGGCTTTAGCTCAGAAATGAAAGTCAAAAAGTGCCACCTTCCCTGGCTTTTATTCATTTTTCTTGTCTTCCTCAGTGGGAGTGTCCGAATAAAATGTGAGAAGGTAGATCCTGCTTAACCAATAATGTACTTCTGGAAGACGATTGCCCTCCACCTGGAATGTGCGCACCTGGTTTTGGTTAAATGAGGCAGCTCTTCCCTTCAGACACTTCTCATCACCTTCATGGTTTGTAGGATTTTTTATTTTTTTT
>NW_008469155.1:0-992 GCF_000622305.1 Nannospalax galili | reverse complement strand
AGGTCAGAAGAGGGCATTGAATCCCTGGAACTAGAGTTGCCATGTGGGTGCTGGGAACTGAACCCAGGATCCTCTGCAAGAGCAGCCAGGGCTTCTAACTGCTGGGCCATCTCTCCAGCCCCAGAGTTAGAGACTCTTTACCTCTGTTTTCCAGAGAGTGACTGACCCTGACCTCTGGAGAGACCTCTCCTTGTGAGTTCTCTGCTTACTAGCACTGCCATTTACAATGACTAAAAGTGAGATAAACTCCCTGCTAATGTTCTACCCAGACCTATATTTAGGAGTTTGATGTTCTTTGTGTAACAGCCAGGCAAAGACAAGCCAGCACCAGTACATGACATCCAAGTCCTACTGTTCTTTCTGTTCCATTTCATGAATTCGCTGCCTAATTAGTTCATAGCTGACTGCTGAAGTTCATTTCAGAAGGCTTCAGAACTAGTAGCTTTTGAAACCATATTTGGAACTTGGAAAATAATTCAAGCTATTTTTATTTTACTTTTTTTGGCCTAAATATTTCAGGCTTTGGCAAAGCCAAGGATGTCTGAGCCAAGGCTTCTCCACCTTCATTTTCTAACCAATGTGTGTTTAAGAAGAAATCTAATCAGCCTAACTCAGATTTTTCCCCTTAAATTGTCAAAAGCAGTTTACTAAGACGTGCTTGATGTTTATGCGAGGTTGGGACTTTCCCTTTTGGATGCAACCAGGAAATCTCATTTTGTTGACTGTAAATTGAACTGGAACCTCAAGAGGATAAAATTCAATCCAAAAATTTCGAAATCCTGAGCTAAGAACAGCGGCTCTGGCAGTTCTCTTTTTGTCTGGTCATTAATTTTATTTCATTGTCAGTCGTTATTAGAAACAGAAGAATTCCAAAGTTTTATAGGACTATATTCATCAACTGTACTCAAAGCGTGAAGACAAAACTGAAACAACGAACTTTGTGATTTTTCCAGAGCTTCTGAGCAGCCAACGTGAAATCACATCTATCACAT
>NW_008469154.1:0-990 GCF_000622305.1 Nannospalax galili | reverse complement strand
TCTACATAGTGAGTTCCAGGCCAGCTGGGGCTACAGAGAGACCCAGTCTCATCCCCTGCCCAAAAGAATACAAAACCAAAAAGCACCTAACACTAGCTTTCACAGAACTACAAACCCTAATACTGTTATTAAGACTTGGAGATGCAGCACTGGGTCAATGTGAACCACTCTGCTGTCTCCTCCCTGTGCTATCAGGGGAGAAAAACACTTGAGTATGAAAAGGTCAAGAAGGCTGTTCTGACATGGAAAAAGGAAAAACAAAAATCACCCACATAAATGCACATTTCTGGGGACGTTCTAATCATAGTGCATCATGAAAGCTGAGCTAGGTATGACAAGCCAGTGCTATCCACAGACAATAACGATATTCCTGCCCATACAAGTTAAAGCACTGAAACACAAGCTAAAAGCTCTGAAAAATTGCTTATTGTGTTAGTTAGCCTCTGTTTCTCTCAAACATACCTAAGAAGATGATTTTAAGAAGGAATGACTTCTTTTTGCTCATAGTCTCAGAGGTTTTAGTCCATGGATGGCAAAGCAGATATACCAAGTGCAGGAACATGGTAGAAGGAAGCTGCTCACCTCACAGCAGCCAGGAAACAGAATGAGTAAGATGACAAGGGACAAGAAAGGGCTTTCCAGAGCATGCCCTGTGACCTACTTCCTCTACCTCCTCCTGACAATGTTATTACATTATGATACATCTGCGGAGTAAACCACCAGGTCAAAGCCCTCAGGATCTAGTCACAACCACACCTTCAACACATGAGCTTTTGTGGCAATTTTCTGTCCAAAGCTTAACATTATTACTGCAGGAGGGGAAGGAACGATCCCTCAAGTTCTACTGGTAACATTTTGTTTGAAGTCCAGGAATTGGGCCTTTGTCCAGATACCTGGATTGAATTGGCACCAAACTTTTAAAAATGAATTTCCAGGTTAAAATGAATTTCCAGGCCAGAAGTAATGGTACATACCTTTAATCCCAGCACT
>NW_008469153.1:0-992 GCF_000622305.1 Nannospalax galili | reverse complement strand
CACACACACACCTAAAAGACAAAGCAAAGCTCAGTAAAGAATAAGAAGAGTCAGCAAGTACTTTATGAGCAGTGTACAACCACAGTCTTTCCTTCCTCATTTTCCTCCTGGCATCTCATCATTTGGAAAGGGATCATCAATACTTGAAGAGCTCCCATTGCAAGATATTAGCACTAATAACGAGCTATGGGTGATGCAAACCCTTCCCTCCCAAAGAGCAAGCTCAAACTTTGCTTATAGTTGACTATTTGAAATAAAATCCAAAGATTGGTGCCCGCCCCACCCCTTTAAAAAAGTCTAATTAGTGTTCGTCTATTGGAGAGGAAGCTGAGCACACTGCCCCACCACTGCCAAATGAAATTAAGGCCCAATTATTGATAAATGAAGAGTGGTTTGTGCTGGAGCCTGGCCTGGAGTCGCGGAAATACATCTGTCATTTGGCCTGCACAGGAGTCATTCATGTGTGACATAGCATCCTGTGCATTTATCATGCATCTGTAGATTTTTGTTTTAATTCAGTTAGCTGTCTAACTAGATTCAGTGCTGGATGCCTCGAATGGAGTCAGGATTTGGACTGACAGATGTGATTCTAGTCTGAAATGGTGTGTGACAGGGCTAGCTATCTTGCATATTAATTATTATTGAAACCATTATACACAGTGCTTTTGCACTAATGGTCAATTCTCTTATCTGTTTTGTGGCTTCTATGGTTAACAATTGTCCAGTTGCTCCAGGGCAGGTAGGAGACATGCTGGATCAATGGACCATTGTTGTTAAGTGCACTTACTATTACCATGACAATTAGAATAGAGGTGCTTGAAAAGCAGGCATAAAAATGCCCCTGTCTTACCATTATGTAAATTACAAATTCTATAAATAAGAAACACTTTTCATAAATTTTAACTAGGTAAAAGAGTTTATTAAGCCTATTGTCAAACACAAATTGAAAACAAACATTTGTTAAGGTGATAGGAAAAAAAAGAAAGAAAAAA
>NW_008469152.1:0-992 GCF_000622305.1 Nannospalax galili | reverse complement strand
GCTTCAGTGGATGAACTCACACCAAGGGACATCTGGGGACACAAACGACTCAGTGGGCCTAAAATATATAACAGAATGCATTAAATCCCTTGGGGGAAGGTCTATGGGAGTACAGAAATGGGAAGAATCTAAATATTATTGAGGTGTATTGCTTGAAATTTAAAAAACTCAATAAAGATATTTATTGAAAAAAACAATTGAGAAAGTTGATGACCCCTCCGGCTTCCTGAATTCCTATTTGTAGGATAACCCCTAACGTGATCTTTTATTTTTCTCTGTAGGTTTCTCTTTCTTCAAAATACCTTTTAAATAGAAACATAGTTTTTAAAAAAATTAAAAAATATCTTCAATATGAGGGATCTCAAATGTGTTACTACAAGCAAAGTAAAATACACATGACTGGAGTGGTCCTAGATCCTAGAAAAAAAAATTACTGTCACATCCCTAGACATACATATTCTTTTACTTTGTGCAAATTTGCATTACATTTGCAGCAAATTAAACCTCTCACCGCTTATCAAAGCTTCTTTTTGTAAAAACTGGAAACTATTACAGAGTTCCAAAACTGGCCAAAAGCAGAGAACAAGTGTCTGTGAGGTACCCAGTACTAAGTGATACACCTAAAATGGAACCTCTTGGCCCAAGGCTCACAGAACATAGTGGATAAGGGGGCAGAGAGAATATTAATGCATGGCTCAGCTCTCACCAGCAAAATTTCCTCTGTGTTAATCACCATCTGTTGCTTGAGGAACCAATGGAGATTAACATAGAAAGTAACAACTGGCCAAAATGTAGAGAATAAGAGTCTTCAGAGTGCGTATGCAATTACTGTCACACAGGAAAATAATATTTAAAATAAAATTGAAATTTTGGATGATAACGAGCGTGCTAGTAATCATGATATTAATCAGCTTCCAATAATTCTTCGAATACGATTGGGACCTGCTGCTCATTTCCACAATTCTGTGCTGGGTTTTTGTCTGCTTAAGTTT
>NW_008469151.1:0-992 GCF_000622305.1 Nannospalax galili | reverse complement strand
ACATTGTATTTAGCTACTCCTATGGTTGGCTTTAATTGTCAACTTGACACAGTCTAGAATTACCTGGGAAGACAGTCTCCACGAAGAATTGTCTAGATCAGGCTGGCCTATGGGCATGTCTGTCGGGGACTGTCTTGATGGTTAATTGATCCTGGAAGACCCATCCCATTGTGGGTGGGGCCATTCCCTGGACAGGGGTTCTGAACTACATGAGCAGAGAGAGCATGTTGAGCATAGGCATGCATGACTCTGTGTAATAGCTATGGATGCCTCATGACCAGCTCCCCCAAGCTCCTGCCTGTAGGACTTCCATACCGTGATAGCCTGCACCCTCAATTAATGGGCTACAATAAACTATTTCCCTTAAGTTGCTTTTGTTAGTGTACTTTATTACTGGCCTGGAAGTTTCTATGTAAACCAAGCTGGTCTTGATCTGACAGAGATCCTCCTGCCTCTGCTTCCTCAGTGTTGGGATTAATGGTGTGTGTGACTATGCCTGGCATTATTTTTTAGAATTCAATTTAAAAAAAAATCATTTATGTGACTCTCTGTGTCCAGGTATGTGAATATATGTCGTGTGTGCAGTGCCTGAAGGGGCCAGAAGAGGGGGTCAGATCCCCTGGAGCTGGAGTTATAGGTGGTTTTGAGCTGCCTGGTGTTGGTGTTGGGAACTGACCTCGGGTGCTCTTAGCTGCTGAGCCATCAATCCAGCCCCCGGAATTCTATGTTTACTGTGGTGTTACTTGGGACAATTCTCTTGCAGGTTTCAGCTTGTTTTAATTGCTCCTCTTGCTCTTTCTTCCTCTCCTTCACATCTTTCAAGAGGCTGATCATGATTTTATGTTCATTTAGCAAATGGTTGTTTGGAGGCAAATGTGTCTCATGTTTTGGCAGGGGTGATTATTCTCACTTCCTGATGAAATTTCCAATTCTCTATCACAAGAACTAAATTCTGATATCAACGTTGCACTCAAATTTCCCTTCAAGAGCTT
>NW_008469150.1:0-992 GCF_000622305.1 Nannospalax galili | reverse complement strand
ACCTTTTTATCCAAGCCTAATTTTTATGACTCTTTTACTTTGGTAAAATTTGTTTGAAACAATGTAACTAAGCTTCAGAATATGCAATTTTGATATGAGGATTCATTTTACAGATGAATTTATAAACGTATATACATCAGGCATGAAGACAGTGTGAAATTAATATTAATGAACTCAAACATGTTGTAGGACAGAGGAAGCATAAGGGAAAAGGAAATTCCATAGTGGGTATATTTTCTTTGTTTAGGATGTGTGTCCTTCCTTGCTAAAGATTTTCTACAATTGTAATGTTTTTAATCAACATTATAGTGATTTCCTAATACATATTCTATTCATGAGGGAAGTGGCACTACTATCACATGGTGAATTCTGAAAGAGAACAGTGCCAGACAGGCAATATATGATACGCTTCAGATTAATCTTCAGATTCCGTAGTTTTGGGTATCATACACAGATATATTTTTCCATTAGAATTTTTCCAGTAGAGAATACTGTAATATTATCTTCCAAAGAATAATGAAGAGCTGTCACTAAAATTTTAGAAAATATCACTATATATTGAATTTTAAAGTTTCTTCATAATGATTATTAACAATAAGTTTTTAAATGAATGGATGATTCCACACAGGCTGATTTTTATTTTAAGATTTTATACCTAGAATATGGCAAGTGTCAGGTCCTACTCAAATGGGAATTAAGGAAAAGGGCAAGAAAAGCAGAGCTTGTTTTATACCTATGTTGTCTTATATTTTGAGCTTGATATAATTTTCTAATATTTATAGCTGCTGAATATATAGAGCAGGAAAAGTTAAATCGCTTTACAAAAGCCAATGGAAGCTAAATTGTTAATATTTTACCAAATATGATCAGTGCATATTCTAGTTTATTTTTCCATTGTGGGGACAAAACATTCTGACCAATACCAACTTGGGAGGAAAGAGTTTATTTATCTTACACCTCTCAGGTCACAGTTTATCACTGTAGGAGCCCAA
>NW_008469149.1:0-992 GCF_000622305.1 Nannospalax galili | reverse complement strand
AGTGGAAGGTTACCAAACCAGCTTACAAAAACCAGTAGTCTTTCTATATATCAATAACAAGCAATTAGAAAAAGCATTCACATTAACCCTTCCAATCACAATAACATTAAAGGACAGGAATAAATCTAACCAAAGACATTAAGGATTTCTTCAATAAAAATTTCAAATCTTTTAAGAAAGAGATAAAGGAGAAAGGGGAACACTCAGTCACTGCTGATGGAAATGCAAACTTGTGCAACCACTATGGACAGCATGTGGAAAACTCTTAAAAAACTAAAAATGAATCTACCATATGATCCGGTTATACCTCTCCTTGGCATATACCCAAAGAACTTACCCTATTGTAGATATACCTGCATATCCATGTTTGCTGCTGCTCTTTTCACATTAACTAAGAAATGGAAAAAACCTAAATATCCCTCAATTGACGAATGGATAATGTAACTGTAGTACATTTACACAGTGGATTTCTACTCAGCAGTAAGAAAAGATGAAATTCTGAACTTTGCCAGTAAATGGATGGAACCAGAGAAACTGTTACACTAAGTAAAGTTACACAAACTCAGAAAAAGAAGTGATGTATGTTCTCCCTCATTTGTAGATTGTAGCACCATTCCCTTATATGTGTGTATATATCCTGATGTAACAGCAGGATCCAGGAAAATGGAAAGAAAACATGGAGGTAGAGGGAAAGAAAGAGCTCAAAGGAGACGGACAGTAAGGAACAGATTTTACTCAGTGGGTGGAAGGTGGGAGTATTTGGCTGAGAGGGGAGGAGAGGGGCACATGCAAGAGAAAATGGGGGGACAGGGAACTCAAGATAAGGGGTACGGTAGAAGTCAGGTATTATCAGGGGAGACTGAGGAGTAGGGGTATTGGACAGGGGTTGGGTAAGAGGAGAGAAGAATGGAACTTGGGTGATGTGGCAAGTCAGAGGGAATATGTTGGCTTGGTATAACTAGTGATTGTATGGCAAGGAGCACAGTGCAAGA
>NW_008469148.1:0-992 GCF_000622305.1 Nannospalax galili | reverse complement strand
GGGGTCATTGTCATCCAAACCACCACAGTCCTATTCACTACTGCCCATCTCTTGCTCATCCTCTTTCTCTCCCAATGCTTTCCAATATACTTCTTGAATTAAATGTTTCCCAGTGATCTTCCCAGTGACTGTCCACCAAGTCTTAGACAAAGGTGCAAAATACAGAAGTGCATACTCTGAGCTGAAGTGACAATGGACTGAAATCAGTGTGTGGTCAATAGAACAAATTGCCCTGATCTCAAATTCACAATTTCTATGTCTACAAAATATTGCCATATTTCAAATATGACTTCAGGGGTTTTGACCTTGAAAACTAGCAAAATTTGATTAAAATTCCTCTCCTCCTTCTCAATAAAATGAATGTGATGTGGTACTTAAATGTTGGGGGAAATGGAGGGGATTCTAGTGAAAACTACATAGAACACAGAGCTCAGTGTCTAGAATCCAGAAATCATTTATTTACAGTTACTGTGGTTTTAGATACTATTTTCATTCCATTTTCAACTTTATCATCTCCCTTAGAAACATTGTGCTTCTTATGGAAGAAATTATTGAGAGGGATTTTTCTGCCTTCTTGAATGAGATGTTTAGAGGATGTATAGTCAGTGTGAGAGGAAAGCAAACTTTGAATGAGATCCTTATGATACCCACTTCAACTTTAATTCTAAACTTCACAGCCAACTTAGCTGAAACTTGCATGTGATCCACTCATCTGATTAACCAAAGTGCATTTCTGTCTTGCTGAGGAATACACACGGTTTCCTCCTTCCTTCTTCCTTCCTCCTCCCTCTCCTTCAACACTACTTAGTTTCTAACACTGTAGGAGAATGAATCTCCCCTTCCCAGCAGTCATTGGTTACCAATAGTTCCTCAACTATTGGACTTTCTTACTCACTTCCTCATGTCTATGCTGGTATTTTATCTGGCTTAAGATTACATATGACTTGTGCATGCTGTCACCATTGCTGTGAGTTCATATGAGTAACTGTCCA
>NW_008469147.1:0-992 GCF_000622305.1 Nannospalax galili | reverse complement strand
CTGAACATGCCCAGAAGACAGCATTTGGAATTGATTTCTTTAAATCAGCCACATGTTTGACCAAATTGATCATACAAGATGCATGTATTCATTTAAAGTTAAAAATAGAATTATCTGAATTAAACATTAAATCATGCAATCCATCTGCTTTCTAAATAAGCTTCTCTTTGGGAGGAAAACAGGTCCTTTTACTGCAGCTGTGGGTTCTCTGCCCTCCCTTGGCCTGAATCCCTGCTGACAGCACTTGCTGCCCCTCCAGTCACACTTGCTCTGGTCTGTCTCTTTTGTGGTGATGGGGATGGAATCCAGGGCTTCATGGATGTAAGAAAAAGGATCGACCACTGAGTTTCAACCCAATCTTGTCTTTTTTCTTTGTATAGAACATTTTCCAGAAGCCTTGAATTTGTCAGCCTCTGGGGTTTTGGTACACTGGAGGTCCACATAATGCCCCCATCCCTGGAGCACAGGGAACCCTTGCTCACCAATCGGTGTTCTCCCGGGTATTTCTTAAATCGTAGGCAGTGGGACTCCTTTCCTCCAGGTCCCTGTAGAACTGTGCACATGTCCAACTTAGACTGAAACCCCAACATCCCCCTGGAGTGGGTGAGAAGAGGATGGAGAGCATCTAATGGTCCCACTTCTGAGCACATCTGCCAGCTCTCCTTGCTGAAGAGTGTGGCATCTTTGCTCCTCCTTTCAAGGCACGCATTTGATGGGGGGATGGCTGACTGGACTCTGACCCCTCGATGCACAGCCAAGCCCGGCAGCAGCTCGTAGCTGGTAGCTGTCCTTTGGGGGTGTCAGGCAGTACCCCTTCTAGCCAGTACATCAGGTGTCTGTCCACGTCTCTGACAAGGAGGATCTTTATGTTGTTCTCTGTTTTTAAGTTCTAAACAGAGGGGAAGAAACATTGGTGCTGGGGAAGTTTATTCTGCTGAATAGTAATGAGGTAACAGCCCTGACTGATGGCCATGTACCTTCACACGAAGCTG
>NW_008469146.1:0-991 GCF_000622305.1 Nannospalax galili | reverse complement strand
AGGAGGACGAGGAGGATGACTGGAGTCATGGATAAGAAATGAGAGCAACAACCACAGAAAACGTCAAAGACCTCTAGTAATCATAAAAGAAATAACCAAAGCAGTCATAATAACTAACTGCATGATGATGACTTCAGAAAGCCTATTGTGTGCTTGACCATCACTGTCAGTCATTTAACTGAGTATCCACAGCATGTAAAGTACAGCTCTAGGAACTGGACAGATAGCAGTGGGTCATTATAAGCTGTTTCAGTCACTGTGCAGCTTGTGTACCGACATAGGAGGAGCAGACAATACACACACAAACAAAGAAATACATTTTCTTTATGATACAGAGATAGTGTAGGAACAGTTTTTGTAGAAATTTGTAGACCATGAAGAAAACATCAGATCCGGTTTCACTCTGGATGAAATAAGCAGGTTGCAAACTTAAACTTAGGAGTAACTTGATCTGGCTCATATTTTAAATGAATCACCATGCTATTAAGTATGAAAGGATGTTTAAGACAAAAGCACATCATACAAGACCCCTAGTTGGAAGGCACCTGTGTCAGTTAATGTGTGAGAATATTGTGCCTTGGACCATGATAATGTCAATGAAGGCAATAATAAATGACTGAATTCATGAATTTATTTTTTTAAGACAGTGCTAACAGTATTTGGAAATAGACGAAAATGCTCATGAGAGAATAAAAGAAGTCAAAGAGGATCTCAGAGTTTGTTTTGATGCAAGCGATTGTAATGATCAAATTGCTGTTTGTGGATATGGCAAGATTCTGGGATGAGCTGGTTATGATTGGATATGAGATATTGGGTTTAAGCCTAAAAATTGATACATCTATTAAGTATACCAGTATAGATGGACAGTGATTGTCAGAATGTCAGAAAACTGAGGTATCATTTAAGCTAGAATAACTACTTAATGATGTGAAATTGGACAAGGTTACCTAAGGAGAGAGTGTGGCTAGAAAAAAAAAAAAAAAAAAAAAAA
>NW_008469145.1:0-992 GCF_000622305.1 Nannospalax galili | reverse complement strand
CATGGTATTATCTCACTGAGCATTGTGACGTCACATTGGAGTATTGTGATTACATAGTGGTGCATTGTGGCACATTGAGCATTGTGTTGACACATGAAACACTGTAATAGCATTTTGGAGTACTGTGTTGACACATTAGGGCATTTTGATGTCACAGTGAATATTGTGTTGAAATATTGGTGCATAGTTATGGCACAGTGAGGAGTGTGATGGCACAATGGAGCATTGGGAAGACATATTGGAGCACTGTGATTTCACAGTTGGGCATTCTGAAGACATATTTGTGCATTGTGATGGAATATTGGGGCATTGTGATGGCACAGTTGGTATTTGAGCATATACTGAAACATATTGATTTCATATTGCAGCATTGTGATGGTTTATTGAACATTGTTCTGGTACATTGGAGCATTGTGTTGGCACATAGGCACATTGTGATGACACAATGAGCATTGTGATAGTACGTGGGGCATTGTGAATGGACATTGAGTACACTGAGGATGTTTCTGACACACTGGAGCATTGTGCTGACACATTTAGGCATTGTGATGCCTCACTGAGCATTGTGAATGCACAATGATGCATTGTTATGGAACACTGAGGAGTGTGATGCCACAATGGAACATTGTGAATTCATATTCAAGCATTTTTTGGCATATTGAGGCACTGTGATGTCACATTAGAGCATTGTGATGACACATTGCAGTATTTAGATGTCACATTTTAGCATTGTGATGGCACTTCGGGGCTTTCTGAAGGAACATTGAGCATTATGATGACTCATTGGTGCATTGTTTTGGTACACTGAGGAGTGTGATGTCAAAATGGAGCATTTTGAAGATATATTGGAGCATTGTAATGGCACATTGAATATGGTGATGCCACACTGGAGCATTGTGATGAAACATTGGTTCATTGTGATGGCACACTGAACATTGCGATGGCACAATAGAGAATTGTGAATTCATAACTGAGCATGTTGATGGCACATT
>NW_008469144.1:0-991 GCF_000622305.1 Nannospalax galili | reverse complement strand
GTCCCTGTACATTTTTAGATCATCCTGGGAGAGCCCATAGGCTCTTGGGAACAGCCATCATGAAATACTTTGTCCACATTGAGTTTTTCCTCCAGTGGGGCCACAGGAAGTTGAAGTTAGCAGTAGGTATGCATGGTGCTGGAAGGGTGCCTGAGGGGACCTCTGACACACACATGGGAGTGTCAAGATGGCTTTGGGATGAAGGCTACAGAGGTTTTAACTAGTAGACATGGGATAGAGGAGTGTTGCAGGCAGAGTAAACAAATGCTCCAGACGTGGGGTGAGAGAGAGAGAGAGAGCCAGAGGGGCTCAAGGGGCCATAGTTGCTGAGTGTGACTGAACAGCAAGGTGTGAGGAAGGGATCACAGAAAGAGGAGTTGGGCACTGGTCAGATCAGCCAAAGTGAGGCGTTTGTTGAGGGGTCAGCTGGGAAGTGACTGCTCTGCAGCCTCTGGCCAGGTCGCCGGGCCCGGGAATGGGGATGGGACGTGCTTGGTGGCCACAACCTGCTGGGAGCCTGGGAGCTAGCAGAGGCTGGGGGTGAGCTGGCCCCACTCCTCCCACAGAATGTCATCAACAACCTGGAGTACTCGAACAAGAAGAGGGTGCAGCAGTTGAGTTCTGAGCTTCAAGAGTGGGAAGAAATGGAGGAAAGCAAGATGAACAGTAAGAAGCTAGGGCGCACCTCTGGGCGCTCATCCCTGACCTGGGGAGGGCAGCTCACCTTGGACCTGCCTTCACAAACCGCCGGGCCTGGCCCTCCTGAGGGGACGGTGGCGTTGCTGAGGTGCAGAACTAACAGCTCACTTGCAGAGCACTTGTGCTTTCCAGGCATGTGTCTGCGTACTAATGGCTTCACCCTCTCTGTAATCTCCTGGGGGCAGGGACTTTGCTCTCATTTTACAGATGAAGAAGCTGAACAGCTAAGAGCCAGAACTATAGCACTTGGGAGGCAGAGGCAGGCGGATCTCTGTGAATTTGAGGCCAGCCT
>NW_008469143.1:0-992 GCF_000622305.1 Nannospalax galili | reverse complement strand
TTCTTTCAAACACAATCATCTTAAGAACTACACCCTCCAGACAGCGGACATAACATGGGCAGTTGAAGAGCAGCACATGAACACATACGCTTACAAGCTAGAATTCCCTACCTTTGCTTTCTGGAAAAATTTGTGCCTTAACAGTTCTGCTGCTGTTGGTCTAAAATCAGAAAAGAAAAATTTTACAGTTATTCAAGCATAATGTAAATTTCCATAGTCAAATATGAGAAAGTATTTCTTGAACAGCAAAATAAAAACTCAGTATATTCCACTTTCCTTCACCTGCTAAAAAAACAAGTAGGATAATTTTGATAGAAGACCCTGAATACAATAAAAACTCAAACAGAAATGTACTAATGATAATCACAGAATCTTGGAAAAATTCATTAGTGAAACACTGTTTCTAGAAGAAAATTCCTAGGGGCTTCCAATATGTCGCTATATAACATTATCAGTTCTAGAAAGCTGGACAATATCTCTATCTAAAAGTTTTAGCAAGGCATAAAATACATTTAAGTTCACAAAGAGGAAATACATCTAATCAAGCTTTCTGCTTCTTGCTATATAGCTACCTGACAGGTTTCAACTTAAAGTAACTATAGATTCTTAGAAACATGTTTCTCAATTCCCCTTTAAAAAAATTTTTTTAAGTATGTTCTCCAAATTTAACTCAAATTCAGCTTTTAGTTCAATTATGCATGATCTTATTTTGAATAAATTCATTATCAATTTTACAAATTTTTAAAAGAGTATCACTAAGAATAAAAAATTTACTCTTAAAAGCCCAGATGGGATTTTGCCACATACTTACCATGTAATTCTACACAAACTGTGATTTCTCTGAGGCTGTTAGCCACACATGTTCCAAGAATAGTCTTTATTCTGTTTTGTTTTTCTCCATTGTTGAAGATGAGCATAGGACCTCATCCATGCTCAAGCAAACACTTACCACCGAGTACAGCCTCCGTCTCAACAGTCTTTGTTTCGTTTTG
>NW_008469142.1:0-992 GCF_000622305.1 Nannospalax galili | reverse complement strand
GGTATAAAGATGATTAAGATTCTTTGAGATATTCTGTATAAAATACACAAAGATTCAATAAAAACATATTTAAAATAAAACCTTTGTGCCTTAAATACAGGCTAGTCCTTATAAGGGAGATAAATGAGAAGCAGATGAGTAGATGGAGGAGCATTTGCTCACACTTTCCAAAATGCAGGGAAAGAGGTATGTCAAAGCAAGCTTCCTTGCAGAGAGGGCACTAAGTCTCCAAACCTAGATAAGAATTATCCTGGCAAAAGGAGTGTGTTTGTAGTGGGGAGAGACTTGGAGGTTCGGGACAGAACAGCCTGTCTGAGAAACTACAGACGTGTTCTGGGGAGAGCAGAGCCACCGAAGGGCACAAGGGAGATGAGATTGAAGAGGTTGGTGGCTCCAGGAACAAGATGCACCATGAGACCATGTTCATGATTTTGGAATTTCTCTAGAGAAATTTATGACCCTGGGAAGCCATAAACATGCACAAAAAGTGGGGAGAACTTCATATGATTTCCAATTTGGATAGACTCAGGAGAAGGAATTGGCCAGGATTCAGAAGGTTCCTGGTTGGATTGGGAAGACTGTCGTCACCAGAGGAAAGAGAAGTTAGCAGTGGCCTGGACTAAGGCATTGGCAGAGTGATGGAGAGGCAAACGAGGACCAGAAATACTTTAAAAGGCATATTGGTAACTGGTAGAATGTAGGGGTTACAAGAGAATAAAGTAGACGCAGGATGCTGTTTTTGGTCTTGAGCAATTAATTGGCTGCATGGTAGAGGCACTCTCAGAGCTAAACAGCCCTAGAGTGAAAACAAGTTTGGCTCAGGGAATAAGAAGGCACTTTCTTTAATATCCTATGTTATTTATATACCACTGCACTTACCCTGCAAGACTGCTCATACACTTCTAATTCCATAAATAAAGATACAATGGTCAATGAGGTGAAGGGTCACAAGTCAGGAAGGAGTGAAGTTAAGAGAGACTTAACAACTCTCT
>NW_008469141.1:0-991 GCF_000622305.1 Nannospalax galili | reverse complement strand
TTCAGATGTCCCTCTGTTAATTCTTTGTCCAGTTGACTTGTCTAATGGAGACAGTGGGGTATGAAGTCCCCTACTATTAGTGAGTTGGGATTAATCTGTGTTTTAAAGTGCTGTAGAACTGTTTTAATGAAGTTGGTTATATGAGAGTTTGGTGCATATGATTTCATGATTGTAATATCTTCTCAGTCAAGTGTTTCTTATTTAGAATGGGTCCCAATGTAGGGGGTGGAAACAGTATGATTTGGAAAGCTCACCACCATGAGAAATTAAGAGGAGTCCATAGATCTTGGGTGCTAAGAAGAAAAGCAGGCCTGTGCCCAAGGCTAGAAGGAGAACAGAATGTGAAGTCGAGAAAATTGGGGTTGCTAGTATCGTAGGGGAGTGAAGGCAACATGGGTGAGATCAGACTTACCAGGGAAGAAGGCTGGTTTAAGCAATTTAAGACAAGTTGGGGTTGTGGAGAGCCAGGGTAGAAGGCTGGACACAGGAGCGCAAAGGCTAGTTGGGGATGGGAACAGCCTGTGAAGGTTCTAAGAAAATAGACTGAAAAATTGAGCAGGTCTCAATTCAGGGAATCAGGACTTAGTGAGTGGGTCTGGACTAAGAACGTAGTCCAGAGATCTGGCGTGCTCAGAGCAAAAGCAGGCCTGTGCCCAAGGCTAAATAAAAGAACAGGATGCAAGGTTGGTAAGATTGAATTTGCTCAGGTTGTCAGGGAGTCAAGGTGCAGTAGGTAGGTCAGGTCAGACTTACTAGGGAAGAAGGCTGGTCTCTGGAATCCCAGATAAGCTGTGGGTGGGGGCAGCCAGGATAGAAGGTTGGTCTCAGGTGTGCAAAGACAAGTTGGGCATGGGGACAGCCTGTGAAGGCGTTAAGAAGCTAGATGGAAGATTGAGCTTGTCTGGGTACATGGATCAGGACACAGCTGGCAGGTCTGGGCTAAGAAGGTAGTCCATAGATCTGGGGTGCTAAAAGCAAAAGTATGTTTTTT
>NW_008469140.1:0-992 GCF_000622305.1 Nannospalax galili | reverse complement strand
AAAAAAGGTTGCCTCACAGGATACCTTCCCCCTCTGAGCTGAATAATTCCACTTTTGCCAAGGAATGAGAATAGGAAGGTGATATTGTTTTAAATTGTATTTCCTGAATTTTTCATTTTAAAATGATATCACTTGAGTTATTAGAACAATGCTAGTTAGATTTAGTCACTTAATAGCTTTCTCCCCAAACATGCCAAGGATCATTTATTCTCTCTTCAACTCTTTCTCCTCAAACTCTTAGAAAGAGTTTGCTTCTCACCTCAGAATACTGAACTATGTTGCGTACTAATGATGCCATGAGGTTTATTCTGGTCTTTAATGTATTCAGTAAGTTATTAATGCATACCAGATACTCGAGTGCAAATTTTTTCACATCATAAACATTGATGATAAGAAAACCTTGTCATATCATCAAACTTGGCGCTCACCCGCCAGCCTCCATCTGTTAAAAGAACATTATTTAGCTTTAGAGTTGTGGGACAAGAAGCTCAGTGCTACATATTCTGGATCTGCCCATCTTAAATGACTTTCTTTTTTCTGTTTTCTTCACTGAATCTCTACATTGTCTTTCATATGAGATTTTGTCTTATAAATATTCTGTGACAATATCTGCCCAGATCCAGTTACTACCATTTTGCAGCACCTTATATAACACCTCCTACATGGGATATGTTGGCTTCACACACAAATTATATATGTTTTATTGGCAGGAAGCATGTGCCATGTTTATTATGGATCCATCTTGGTGCCTAGTATAGTGCTAAGTACCATAGAAGGTACTCAACAAAAGCTGTTTCATATTCTAGCAAAGTAAATAATTACTAAAAACATTTTTGTCATTTGAGAGTAAACTATAACAACTGAAATAAAGGATAGAATTTAGCCCTCTGATATGCCAAACAGAATTTGATTAACCTGGTAACTAGTTGAGGAATGCTGAGCCTCACTGGTATTTAAGTCATTTGTTGGGGGCTATTGGAGACGTCTTTGCC
>NW_008469139.1:0-992 GCF_000622305.1 Nannospalax galili | reverse complement strand
TTGCCCGAGACCTGTAGCGGGACTGTAACACTAGAGGGCGCCACTTGCTGTTGCCCTTACCTGCCTGCAGCGGCTCAAGGCTATCAGACACTGGAATATAAAGACTAGCACGTGAGGAATTTTTTCTTGTCTGCCCACAATTTCTATCTTAGAGAACAACTCCAGTCAATTGACTGCTAATACCTTCACAGCAGATCCAATCTGTTTCCTTACCGTCCCTGTATAGAAGCCCCTCTAGCAAACTGGTTCTCCATCTGTGGAGTAAGAGGCACTTACCAGGCTGGGGTGAGGGTGGATTTGGGGCACCTATGATGGCCCTGCAGGTTTGAAGAAAGGGTATCTTCAACTCATTTTGCTGCAGCCTGTGATTTTAATATGTCTGAGGAAAGCTGACAGGATCCCGCTGGGGAGCAAAGAATCCTGGTGTCTTGGATGGAAACTTTCACTTGTCTCTTCATATTATTTTATTCTGCGTAATAACAATTAGAGGATATCTTTGCTCTAATATTTCTTTAGGTGCCTTTGACATCCCTGGTTGGACTATCAGAAGCGTCACGGTTGTATAAATAAAGCCAATATCTCTTATTTTCATATTAAGGTAATTTATTTCACATTCATTCTACTCTAGAGTCAACACCCCTAGCCTCTTCTGAGTTCCCTGTGGTTCTAAGAACCCTCCCCATACCATGAGTGATGGGCCTCCTTGTCCCTTGGTCCATTCTCTCATAAGTACCTGGTTTCTGGGTAGTATTAGTTCTGTATTGCATGATTTCCAAACACTTAGTTTCATGTTTCAAGATACGAATAAAATTGAAAAGTGGATTTTGGAAGATCTACTGTGAAAAGTAGAGATAGAGCTGGAGGTTGATGTTGAGGTGATCACAGGCAGCCTGAACACAGTGAACCTGAGGCAGAGTCAAGACTAGTCTCCATACTTTAGGGAATCTGAATTATCTGGCTCTTGGAATTACTGATAGAGGCAGAAGGAAATT
>NW_008469138.1:0-991 GCF_000622305.1 Nannospalax galili | reverse complement strand
CTTGACCTGAGTCCCTTACAATGCCTAGCTGAAGGCTCTGTTAACCTCTGGGGGTGTTCAGTCTGGCCTTGCAAGGATTTTCCAGTCCAGTCAACAAACATACTCTGTGTAATTTGGAATAATCATCCAGATATCCAGACAGAATATTTTAAGAAGCAAATGGCAGGACAGTACATTCATTATGCTCTTCTAAATAAAAGGGCGAGAAGCAAGAATGTGTATTCATCATTGCTTGCATTTTGCATAAACTTTGGAAAGATGCATGGGAAACCAGTGGGAATGGTTTCCTGGGGATGAAAGACATAGAAATGTGATGGGCAAAACCAGGTAAAAGCAAGACTTTCAGTTTCCCTTTAATATTGTTTTGGTTTTGTACCCCAAGAAAATAATAAATTATCCTTTTAAAAGAAATGAAAAACCTTTATCTTTAAGCAAGAGAAGGCAACTCAAGACAAAAAAAGCAAGCCTACAGGACGTGAGGTTCACCATCAGAATGAGTGTGAATCCTGAGGAAGGAAACTACACACAGGCTCCATGACCAGTAATGTCAGTTATTCAGGGGCCCAATGGTTTGGAGAGTTCCGTGCCAAAGCTAGGCAGCTTAGGTTAAAAAGGGAAGGTGGAGGGAGATATGTAGGTCTGGGAAGCAAATCAGCTTAGCCACAAACACTGTGATGGAAGAGGAGGGAACTGAATCCTCTCAGGGACCTGAGCTGGGGCAGGCTTCGCATTTGTAAACCACGAGTGAGCAAGGTGGAGAATTTGGGTCAGATCCCAATTCAGTGGGGCCTACTTTATTTTATATAGTCTATTAAGCTAAACATATTAAAGGTAGAGTGCTGACTGCTGCCAGAATTTTCTCATTTAACCTCTAAAAAAGGCAGGCCTCTAATTCCTATCATTAGGGAGGCAGAGTGTGACTTCAAGAAGCATGGTCTATATAGTAAGTTCTAGGTCAGCCTGGGCTCATAGTCTGTCTGTCTGTCTCTCT
>NW_008469137.1:0-991 GCF_000622305.1 Nannospalax galili | reverse complement strand
TTTTCAAAAAGCCTTTATGCTAGTTTTCCCTGCCCTACCCTCTCCCCCTCTAACAACCTTCCTTTTCCTCAGTCCCCTCTCTCCCTTTACGTCACTGGAGTCTATCTTCCTTCCCTTGAAATATCACCTCTTCCCCATGGTCCATTAAACCTCTATGGATATTCCAAATGAAACACACATATCTAAAGATTCTAAGATAACGTTCACATATGAGAGGAAACACATGGTAATCTGTCTTTCTGGGTCTGGCTTATCTCACTGAAAATGATTGTTGTCAGTTCCATCCATTTACCAGTGAGTTTCATAATTTCATTTTTTTACTAGCCAAATAATATTGCATTGGGTAAATGTATAACATTTTCCTTGTGCATTTGGATATCCAGGCTGTTTCCATTTCCTGGCTGTTGTGAACAGAGCAGCAATGAACTTGGATAAGCAGTATATAGAGTCCTCTGAGGTAGGATATAGAGTCCTTTGATTATATGCCAAAGGTGGTATCCAAGTTACTTCTCCATTGCTGTGGTAAAACCCTGACCAAAAGTGCAGAGGAAAGGCTTTATTTGTCTTATAGCTCACAAAGCCCATCATCAAATGAAGGAAAGGCAGGAACTGAAGCAAAGACCACGGAGGAACACTGCTTACTGGCTTGCTCCTCAGGCCTGTGCTCAGTCTGCCTTCTTATACAACCCAGAGCCACCTACGTAGGGGTGGCATCACCTACAGTGAACTGGGCCCTCCCACATCACTCAGTAATTGAGAAAAATGCCTCACAGACACAACCACAGCCCAGTCCCATACAGGAAATTCTCCAAATGAGGTTCTCTTTTTTTGGTGTGTGTCAAGTTGACAACTGAAGCCACCCATGACAGTCGGAATAGCTGGATCTTGTGGCAATCTATTCCCCTAGTGCTGCAACAAGTTGTACTCCAACCAGCAGTGATGGCAGGCCCCTTCCCTCACATCCATGCCAGCATTTGTTGTCTTTTTTTTT
>NW_008469136.1:0-991 GCF_000622305.1 Nannospalax galili | reverse complement strand
TTTTTTTTAGCTATTGTCCATTACCATAAAGAAAAGGATTACCAAGTTTAAGAACCATTGTAAAAACTGTCTATTGTGCATTCTGCACATGTTTACACATTGATTATTTTTCTAATCCTTGTATTCTATTACTCACCTTTGGGAGACATTTACAAAGGCCTGTTAACACAAGATGTAGCAAAATACGTCCAAAAGAAAGGAATTCATCTAAGTGTGCTTGAACCCTCAAGGTGCTGATCAGGTTGGCATGGAAGAGAAAGAGGAAGAGGTTACTTACAGAAACACGGTTGACTCATCGATAGCTGCATCTCTGCAAAGCTCCACTGCAGAACGCACTAGAGAAAGCCTTTCACTGCACCCTGGATCTCTCCAAACGGTCTACTTCTTAAATACTCTAGAAGAGTGCCCTGTGGCCATTCATAGCTGGGAGGAGAGGCGATAAGTGCTAGAGCCCTAGGTAGGGTTCCCATGACTCTTCTACTTCAGGGAGTAAAGAGCCTTATCAGAATTATTGAAGACATAAGAATGTTTATACATTTTTGCTTAGTTTTAGGCACTGGCTCCTGTCCTTCTTATATTGGAGAGCTACAAATCCATCTCTGTTCTCCAATAACTGTCATGTCAGGTCGGGAGGAGATTGCGGTGTTCAGCACTTCACACTTTTCTTACTTGCTTGCATAATTTCAGTAAAATTTTATCTTTTCTAACATCTGGAGATGGCACTATGGATACACAATCGTTTTCTGAGTGTGAGGCGACCATGCCACAGCATCAGTCAATTTACCAAATCTCTCCCAGTAAACAGTAACTAGTGAGAAATGTACCTTTCTTAAAACTAAACTTTGAGAAATATTTGGAGGAGATTTTGATAGGCACATCACTTTTACTTAATAAGAAAAGAATAGCATATTTCTAAATGGAGTCTATGACTACCTTGATTTCACACAAAACATGCTTTTGCCCGTAGGATTGGCCTTCAAGAAAATCCAAA
>NW_008469135.1:0-991 GCF_000622305.1 Nannospalax galili | reverse complement strand
AAAGGGATCTGAAGGAGAAAAGGAGAGATATTACAGCTTTCTGAGGAAAGAGCAAATGTACAGAGCTATATGTTTGTGGCCAAGTCTAGAAGCTCTGCACTAGGAGGCAGGATTTCAGGCAGGAAAAGTTCAGTATCTCATTAACTAGATAGCACTTCTGCCTATCTATTTAGCATGATTTAAGATGAATTTGCCTTCCTATGGGTGGTTCTATGACCATGTGATTGTCCTCTGCAACTGGAAAGGTGGGTCTTCCAACAAATAGACTAGAGATTTTATGGACTTTGACCAGTTAATTTTACTTACAGTGCCTTTTGCTACTCTAATAATATGTCTGTGGTTCTTGACATGTTTCATGACTTTTAAGAGCATTACATATAAAAGAATATAGGAATAACTTTTATTAACAGACATAATCTGTACTGATGACTGTTTATTAAACCCAGCAAAATCATGGTCTTGCGTCTGGTGAACTGAATGTCTCCTAGGCAACCTCAGTTTGGTACTCCACCCCAAGAGATATTGAATACATGTGGGATGCTTGAGAATTAACATGTCCAAGTGCTGTAAGTAGTGGCCCACTCATTGGAAACTGTGGATGTTGGGAAGAAAATGTAACCTCGGATGAATGAGATATTAGGGATGAAAAGGCCTGTGACCGGGAAGTCCCTCTGGTAAGCCGTGGTCCTACCTCCTTCCAACACCCTGTGGAAGGAGTCAGGCCCATTAAGGGGCAGGGCTATGGAGATAGAAGCCAGGAAAACCATGAGGCCGCTCCCTGCCATTTTGTATGGCTGTTGGAAGCCGCTGAAAATATATGTGTGGACTTTCGAATACAGCCGTGAATGGGGTAGTCGCCATTTGTGGAATAGAGTGAGACGAAACACATAGCAGGGTGAGATGAGGCATGCAGAGCACACTGGGAAAAAGGGGTGGAGTTGCACCATTTGGAGTAGAGGTGAACACTGAGAGAGAGAGACCAGGGGCAGGA
>NW_008469134.1:0-987 GCF_000622305.1 Nannospalax galili | reverse complement strand
TGGGGGATCACTTTGTCTCCATCTGCACAAAGGCAAGTGCCTGATTTAACTCCCACTGGGCAGTGACAAAATTTCACACCCACGTGAAATAGATAATGGAACCATTGGGTCTCACTCTGAACCAAGACCTCAGAGAGTAAGGAGATGTGACATGATCAAAATCTACTGTTTCACAGAAGACAGCCAGGCATCAACCAAATAAGAAGCTTCATCCAAGGGAATTAAGAAAGGAAAAAGGTGAATGTCTTCATCCCTTTAAGTAGCTTAACTGTACATGGTGTTTGAGATAAAAGGCTTTGAAATATTAGACACCCAAGGCAAAAAATGAAAGTAGGTCTTGGCACATCATAATGCTGTTCAGAATCAGCTATGGTAGGAGCACACACCTGGACTTCTGTTTTCCCTGTATACATAGATCATGTCCCTATCAGCACCCTTGAACAAGCAGTGCATAATCTTGGAATGCCTGTTCTGTGTTCTCACAAAAAAATTGACTTTTCTTTCTCAATCTAGAATCAAACCTCGGTCTGTGACAATGTTAGTTGGTCCTGGATTTCTATTTTTTCTCCATCACCTTCTCTTTGGATGCCTCAAGAAAGTCGATTTATTACATTTAATCAGGAGTCTTGATTTACAACCCAAGTGTTAACAGAGGTGATGTCACAGGTATTGGTTGTTTGGCCCTAGGAATGTATAGTGCTTTGAAGTTATCCAAGCTATGCTGGGAGCTAGGATAGTTGTGCACTACCAAAGTCACTTTATCTCATTTGATTATCTTCAAGTAACATAATAGCAGTTTATGGGCGAACCCAGGAGACAGAGAGAACTCCCAGAGCTGACGGGGGGGAGCAGCAAAAGCACAGTGCTCCAATCCCATAGGCAATGATGGTACCTGCCCTTCTCACACTGCTGTATCCCAGAGCAGAACATACAGCGGTCCTCCTGTCCAACACACACACACACACACACACACACACACACACACAC
>NW_008469133.1:0-991 GCF_000622305.1 Nannospalax galili | reverse complement strand
CTCCGCATCCTAGGGGGCAGGGCCAGACAGCCAGGGCTGCTGGCTTCAGAGGTGGTTAGTGGGGTCCTGGCCTCCAGGCCAGGGTATATCCTGTTGTGGCCTGCTGTCCACAGCTGGAGGCTGGGGCCAGGCACAAAACACCTCTCTGGGGAGACGGCTTGATGTGGCAGGGCCAGAGGCTCTCAGAACCAGGCCAGAAGAGTCCTTGGAGCCCAGTCAAGGTCAAGAGCCCGACACTTCTCAGGGGTTCCTGGGCCTAGGTGGACAGGGTGTTGGCCCAAGGTGACACAGCTGTGGGGCCCCCAGCACCCTTGGTCCCAACTGACTGCTGGTTCTGGGGAGATCACTGAGAGCCAGTCTTGAAGGCCCGAGTCTGTGCAAGATGGTCAAAGGGGTGGCGGCTCCCTAGGAGTCAGCCAGGGATGTCAGCAGGGCACCTCACTCCTCAGTCTTGAAGCTGTGGTGCACCTTCCCCGGCTGAAGGCAGCTGCCTCGGGTTCTTTTCTCCTGCCTGGGTTGTCACCCAGGCACAGGGTCCCCAGCCCCGAGGTGGACAGGCCGGGGGCCGGAATGTCCAGCAGCAGGTGGCTGGGGCTCAGGTGTCCTGGCAGGGCAGCTGTAGGGCTTGGGTCCCGATGAACTTAGGGAGAGCCGCAGACCGGACTCTGAGGGCTGGGGGCGATGTGGGGAGGCCCCACATGGCCTGTGCTAGCCCTGGCTGGACTGGACGTCAAGGAGCCTCAGGTGGTTGCAGGGCGCGACCCACACGCCCTGGCTGTTGTCCTCAGCGTCGTCCTGCAGGCTGCAAGGCCCTGGTGTCAAGCAGGTTGGCTCCCTGGTGGCAGACATGGCCCCGGCCTCCATGGAGAGATTCGGGGTGCGGCCCACACGCCCCGCAGAGCCTGAACCATGGCCCCAGCGAAGGCTTTTCCAGGGAACCGGTAAAGAAGGCTCAAAGCCAGGCTGCAGGCTGGGTGTCTTCTCCAAGCCC
>NW_008469132.1:0-990 GCF_000622305.1 Nannospalax galili | reverse complement strand
CAAGGGTTAGAGCTTCATCATGCAATTCCAGGGGACATAAATACTTAGACCATAGTAACTGTAATGTCACTTTCTTAATGACATCTTTTCTTGCTAAAAAATACTTTTAACTCAACAAAATGTCATGTTAAAATCAATTCATATCAATTTACCTCAGTGGGCACACTGCGTCCTGTTGTATGGCCATTTTATAATTACGTATCTAATGTTTTGCAGTTAAAACAGTGTTGTTATCACTATCCTAATGCATCTACGCTGATATTCCATAGTTGGAAGCAGGAATTCTGGGACACAGGAAATGTGTGTTTTGAGATATATTGCTAAACAGATGCCCTAAATAGTGTGGGACAAATGATGCTAGGACACATCCATATGCTAAAATAGTGAATTTGAAAACTGAGTTACCTCATACTATATACAAAATTAATTAAAAATACAGCATTGCACTGCACAACTTTAATCCCAGCACTCAGGAGGCAGAGGCAGGTCGGTCTCTGTGAGTTCCAGGCCAGCCAGAGCTACATAGTGAGAACCACCCCCACCCCACTCCCAAAAACACCCTAAATGTAGAAGTTGAAACTAGAACATTTTCAGCTCTTCTAAAGGAGCTAAAAGAGATGACTCAGCAGTTACGAGCATTGGATGCTCTTGCAGGGGACCTATATTCAGTTCCCAGCACCCACATGGCAGTTAACATTCATAACTCCAGTTCCAAGGGAATCCGATGCTCTCTTCTGACCTCCATGGGTATTGAATAACACGGGTGCACTTACATACATGCAGGCAATACACATTAAAAATATATTTTTTTTTATTTTTTAGAAGAAACACATTTAAATCTTTGGAACCTTGGATCGGTCAATAGTTTCTTATAGATAACACCTAAACAAGCAAACAAGAAAAAAATTAGATGAACTGCAAATAAATGCTTTTGTGCTTCTAAGCACTAGACAACTACGTTAGAGGACACCAGCCATCATTCTAATTCCA
>NW_008469131.1:0-990 GCF_000622305.1 Nannospalax galili | reverse complement strand
AAAAAAAACAGTTCTTAATTGTGAGCTTAACTTGAAATTTTCAATATACTTTCTTTAAAGTCTTTAAAGAAAGAATATGTTTTTAACTCCAAAAATGAGAGAAAAGGTATTTTGTGACTTCTGTCTTGAGGTAAATGGAGAAAACCAAAGTATGACCTCTATCTTTGTTTTAGATTCTACTCTCCACATAAATAGCCATCCAGTCAAGCCAGCCACCCCCAGAAGAGTAAAACTGCTGCTCTTAGCCTGGATGTTCTGTGGTTCCCCTTTATCGATAGAAAATTTTTAATCATTATTATTTTTCTAAAACAAAGCCATAGAGGAAAGCAAGCCAAGAGTCTTTATAATCTCACCTTCCACATAATCCGTGTTGACAACTAAAAGAATGTAAAGTTACATTCCTACACATGGTGAAGAGGCGGCCAACCATTATGGACAGCAGAAATACTTTTAAACAAAATAAATATGTTCTCTAAACACAACCACTACTAACAACTAGTCTGGGTTTCCTGCCAAGAAGGAAAAAGAAAGGTGGATAGCACCAACCACTCATAGCCTGTAGGCAACTGATGTGCAGAGACCCCAGGAACCACACCCCTTCACTTCCTGCCAGCTGCATCTGGGGCAGTTCGTCATCTAAGCTGACTATGGATCTGCCTCACCCTGCTGCAGTGGCTTGATGGAGGCACCATAGCTAATCTGCCTGATCTCCCACAGGAGATAGCTGTAAGCTGTAGTTTCCTCAGATGCAAAATGAAAGAGAACATGGCAAATGAGTGTATGCACAGAGCACGCTCAAAATGATGCTGACAGACTGGACCAGTATCATGATTAGCCCTTAGCATTGGAGTGGTCTCCCAGTACAGACATCTTTTTTTTCTTTTAGTATTTTATGTATTATTTTTATTGTCGTATGTAAGTGTACACGTGTCATGCAAAGCCCACAGAGGTCAGAAGAGGGCATCAGATTCCCCTGGAACTGGAGTTATG
>NW_008469130.1:0-976 GCF_000622305.1 Nannospalax galili | reverse complement strand
TATCCAAGGAAACCCTTTTTAAGTAATAACATAACTGAATGATAAATGGTCTTTTATCAACAGACCTGATTCCGTTCTGCAAGCCTGCTCTGAATGGCCAGAAGCTTGTTTTAAATATAGCTTTCTAACAAACTTCTAGAAATAATTCCTGTAAAAATGCAAAGCAGACATTTGGGGGAAAACAGCAGGATGAGGAGGACTGTGTGCTGCTGCTGACTGTGGCCTTAGGTGTGGAACTTTGGGAGTCAGTCTGTCCTTCTCCATAGCATAGTGTTGTTTCTACAGTTCTCAAACTGTCATATTTTAATGTTGATTTCCAATCTTCTCAAACCGAGACTATAGCACTTAAGTATCCATATATGTCAAAGAGTGTGGCCAGACACAGCCATGTGTATTAAATGATGTTAATTATGGTTCAGTTTAAATAATCAGAAAATAAGAAAAGTGAAGCATAAATAACAAGGTCTATTGACAGGTGTACAAAAATGTCACAATGAAACCATTTTTTCCCTTGGTTTTTTGAGACAGGGTATCCTTATAATCCCAGTTGGTCTGGAACTCAGTATGTAGACCAGACTCTTATCAATCTGATATAGTTCTGCCTGTCTCTGCCTCTCTAGTGCTGGGATTACGGAGTGTGCCACTCTGTGTGGCTAAAATCCACCTTTTATGTTCACACAAATAGTTCTTAATTTGAAGAAGAGAAATGACTAGATTGCATAAATCTTATGTTAATCCCCTCAGCTTTCTTTTCCCTTCACAACAGGGTAAGGATAATGAATACTTCTCTCCGCCCAGAGGAGCTAGTGGGATCACCATATATTGATTGAGGGATCTATTGAAAGAAAGAGGGGCATCTCCGTGATTCTTCAGTGACAGAAAGTTAGATTTAGAGAATAGAACAACAATCATGGGATGACCTGGGATGTCTCTTGTACGTGTGTGTGTGTGTGTGTGTGTGTGTGTGTGTGTGTGT
>NW_008469129.1:0-991 GCF_000622305.1 Nannospalax galili | reverse complement strand
CACACTGTCTATATGCCTGCCTATTAGCCACCTGGGCCATTGGACCAACCACTGTGGTGCTGACTATACAGTTCAGTGTTGCCCTCATTGTCCCCTAGACATCTTAGAATGCCTCACCCTCAGGTAAGGGGGACACCTGTAATCTCAGTTGTCTCTTATTTAATCACTTTGTTCAGATCACAATCCAAAATCCACACATTACCCTTGGTTGGCATCTTTTTTAATATATAGTTTTAATGTATAGTTTCTTCTTCACCCCCCCGCAGGTATACTTGTTGGAAAAACAAAAACAAAAACCTGTTCTGAGCGCTTTTTGGGAATGGGCCTGCCCTTGGCAAAGGATCTACCCTGTAGCTTGGGGCAAAGTCATGTGGGAAAGCTTGTGAGGCCTCAGGGGAGGGTATGCTAAGGATGTAAAGGGTGTGAGACCTGCTGAGCCAACTGGGCTGTCTGCCAGCATCCCTCCCTCCACAAAGGAGGGGATGAAACTTGCCTGAGAACAAGGGGGTCACACTAAGAAAATGATGTAGCTGTGCTTCTAGGTAAGCCAGGGTATCTGTGTATCTGTCTATGTTCTGTATGTGTGACTATGTCTATGTGCTTATGTGTGTGCACAGTGAGATCCTTGAATAGCCTCTCCAGGAGGGGAGATGGCCAAACAAGATAGGAAAGGCAGAGGACTGGCTGGGTAGAGTCTAGCCACATGAGAGTCCAGCCTCTTTGGGACCTGTGAGGCTGGAGGGGAGCATTGGGACTCACTATAAAGTGGACAGGAACTGACCCTGGAGAAAGATAAGCCTCAGTAGGGACAGGCATCACAGCTGAGCAGGTGCTGGATTCCTGGCCCCTGATAGGTGAATGGGAGAAGCCAAGAGACCTGTCTAGGCCCCTGCCTTCCTCTGATATATCCACATACCTGGCCTTCCCTGGAGGCAGGGCAGGGCCAGGATTCTTGAGGACTCGCCAACCCAAGCCAAATTCACCCCCCCCC
>NW_008469128.1:0-977 GCF_000622305.1 Nannospalax galili | reverse complement strand
TATAGATTGTGTGGTTTTATGAGTCCCTTCATGCTTAGCGAGAGAACCTTTCTCCAGGACGGCTAAATTAAAGTCTGCTACTGGATAAAAGTGCCCTAGTGTCTGTCAGTAAAGCCTCACCTTGCTGGACCTAGCCAAGGCCAAGCCCCTTCATCTTTCACTTGTTAACAACTCATTTGTAACCTTGGGTTTCCTCCGAACACTCATCAGTGCTCAGGACAATCAGTTGATTGGTTACGGGGACTGACTGGGACAGAGCCCGTACCAAACTGGAAATGGAACAGGACTAAAAGAGAAGTGGAGATCATGGAAGGAAGGGAGACCTCAGGCAGGATCTTGCCAGCGCAGCGAAGGGACTCCCTGAGCTAGCTCCCTTTAAGATTGGGATAGCCCATTGGGAGGTTTACACTGTCACCCCAGCACACATTGCACTGTTTGCTCTTTGCAGCCTGGTGCAATTGCTCACATAGCTTCCCAAAAACAGGGCACTATTTCATGGAAATACCTCAGGATCCCGTTCAACACAGATTATACCCAGATTCCGCCCAGTGTGTGCTGAGCGGAGACCCAGCCTTCAGTGGTTCTCCTAGCCCACCCTCCCTGCCTCTGCATTTCTGTGACATCTTTTTCCAAAATGGATGCAAATTCTTCCTAGGACTGGCAAGTTTTGAAACATTCTGCTTGCTTTCTTGCTTGTTTGTTTTCCCCATTTTCCTGAGCTAGATACGGTTGGAACTTCTGTAACACCCGGAGAATGCAGCTGTGCCCCTGGCCAAGGTTCTAGTTCCTGAGTTCCCTGGTGCTAGACCACATAGTCAAGATTTGTTCACGTGGTTTCAGCATAAAGGCTACACAAATGTATCTATTATATTTGAGTTAAAAAATATTTGTGTGTATGTGTGTGTACTGAGCACTGTCTGCTCTGCACAGGTCACTGGGATGTGTGTGTGTGTGTGTGTGTGTGTGTGTGTGTGTGT
>NW_008469127.1:0-991 GCF_000622305.1 Nannospalax galili | reverse complement strand
AACTTGCACTGAGGGACACCTGGATAGAAATGCTTGACCAGATAGGACTTAACATACATGACGGAATACTGAAATCTGGTAGAGGGGGTTTATCGGGGATAGGGAGTTGGGAGGGGGGTCTAAATTTGATTAAGATGTATTATATGAAATGCACACAAACTATAAAATATTGAAAATGAAAAAAACATTAAATTTTATAACAATTTGAAACTTGATTTTTAGCCTTGGAATACTAGTAAATTTAATTTTAATTTAAATATTGTAATTCTTATTTATGAATATCAAGAAATAGCCTCTCTAGGCTATAGTGTTAGGTGCTAAGGCTTCTGTAACAAAGGTCACAGAAACGCACGGCCCCTTCCCATTCTGTCACTGGAACCTTCTAGACCCTCTATCCTTGCGGGACGTGGGGAGGGGTGTGTCCAGCCGCACCCCAGCTTCTGCTGGCAGTCGTTGGCATCCCTCTACATCGTTGCTGTCTTCTTGCCATGCTGCCTTCCAGTGAAGACTTGACTTAGGTTGAGTGTCAGCCCAGCTCTGTCCTGGTGCAGTCTCATCCTTGCTTACTACATTGTAGTTCCGGCTGCTGTTTTCAAGTAAGGCATTCTGATGTCTTGGGATACAGGACATCTACCTATAAATTTGGAGGTGTACAGGATTTAATTAAATTCCTAACAACTGCTATTGAACATATATTTGCTACTTACCTACCATGTACCATGCCGGGATGAGCCATGCCAGCATTACAGAAAAAAAAAGTCAGGGGAAGGCCTTTCCTACCTTACAGCATGTGACCTTCACGGTAATAGTGACACGCCCGACATCCTGGCTATCCAGGTCAAGAAGTTGCTGGCAAAATCTGTACCACTTTGGTCTGCTCTCATAATACAACTCTGGTTTCCTTCTCTGACTTCAGCTGATACGCCACAGCCCCTGCAGATCTATGTCCCTTGGCATGTATTTTGTGACCCCAGGTGGAGTACCTACTCAT
>NW_008469126.1:0-990 GCF_000622305.1 Nannospalax galili | reverse complement strand
TTTGAAAAAGAAAAAAGGCATCCTAAATTTTATGTGGAATCACAAAAGTACCTGGATAGTCAAAGCAATCCTGAGAACAAAGAGCAATGCTGGAGGAATTACTATACCAGATCTCAAACTATATTAAAAAGTCATATTCATTAAAACAGCATGGTTTTGGCACAAAAACAGATATGTGGACCAATGCAACACAATAGATGATCCAAACATGAGTGTATGTAATTTCAGCCCCCTGATATTTAACAAAGGTTCCAAAACCACACTGAAGGAAAAACAGCATCTTCAACAAATGGTGCTGGCAAAACTGGATTTCCACTTGTAGATAAATGATATAAGACCCTTATCTATCACCCTGCACAAAAGTTGACTCCAAATGACTCAAAGACCTGAAAGTGAATCCTGAAACACTGAAACGGTTAGAAGAAAACATAGGCCACACCCTATAAAATATAGATACAGAAAAGTATATTTTAAATTGGACATCAGTCATTCAGAAATAAAAGTCAATAACAGACAAGTGGGACTTCATTAAACAAAAAAGCCTCTGTACAGTAAAAAACCAATGGAATGAAGAGGAAGCCCAGAGCTGGAGAAAGCCTTCACCAGCTATGCATCTGTCAGATGATTAATATCCAGAATACACAAAGAACACATACAAAAAATCAAAGAACTAAGAAAAAGCTAGGCTACGGATCTAAACAGAGACTCTCAAAAGAAGAAATGAAAATAGTTAAGAAAGACCGTAAAATGTGTTCAACATCCTTCATAATCAGGGAAATGTTAAGTCAAAACCACCGTAAGATTTCATCTTACCCCAGTTAGAATGATTAAGATCAAGAGAACAAATGACACCAAATGCTGATATGGATGCAGGCAAAGAAGAGCCCTCATTCATTACTGATGGGGCTGCAAAATGATTCAGCCACTGTGGAAATCAGTGTGGAGAAGCCTTAAAAACTGAAAATAAATCTATGATATCATCTGGTTATA
>NW_008469125.1:0-991 GCF_000622305.1 Nannospalax galili | reverse complement strand
CAAATAAATCCTTTCCTCCCCAAGCTGCTTCTGGTCAGTGTTTTATCACAGCAACAGAGAAACAACTACAACAATCGTCCAGTAAATTCTACTTCTTTGAGCCACAAACACAACAGAATGTGACTGTCATTCTTCACAATGTGGGACTTTAGCAATCTCAACTTGAATAAAAGCACCCAGCATTCACATCACTTGGAAACAGAACCAGTCTAGTTGGAGAGAGGGCTTCCTGTGTCTGACTCAGGGCTTACTCCTCATCCTACTCTCTGAGCTGTGTGATCATGGACTAGTTACTTCTCTTGCACTGTAAAGTGGGAAGATAACAATAAGCAACATATAGAAGCACGTTTTTCATTTGCTCCACACAGGATCTTGAGACTGGTGTGAAGCGTAGTCTCTTCTAGGATCCATTTTAGGATCTACCCTCTCAGGCCTTAGGTACCACCCACAGCAGTGAAGAGCAATGAAGGGCCAGGAAGGGACGTGGTATGATTGGTGGTACAACATCACTCCCAACCTAGCAAGCAGACTTTCAGCAGAGGTTCTTTGTTTTGAGCAGATGTCCAGGTAAATTTGCTAGGGTTAGACGTATAACCTTGGGACATGATGTTGTAGAAATATATTTCTAGCTTCATTGATTGCAGTGACAAAAACGGCAGGAGTTGTTGTCCTTCCTGTGTTCTGAGGCGCCCAACTCCTCCCCTCCTGATATGTGGGATGTGAGAAGCCTGTCTGGAGGACGTATCACTGTGTATCACTGTGTATCACTGTGTAACCGAGGGGGAAGCTGGGAGGGAGGCTAGATCCTTGGAGCAGCCTGGGTATGCTATATGAGTCCCCCAAGAAGTGGTGTCCAGTAAACACTCCCTGTAGTCCAAGTTGGGGCAGGAAATGGCTGAACACTCCCTTTTGAGAGGCTGCCCTCAGGGAGCTGAAGTTACTGAGGGAGAATAGGCCCAGTTTGGTAAAATTAAGAGTGTGTTAAGTTTCA
>NW_008469124.1:0-991 GCF_000622305.1 Nannospalax galili | reverse complement strand
TGTAGACCAGGCTGGCCTCAAATTCACAGAGATCCTCCTGCCTCTGCCTCCAAAGTGCTGGGACTACAGGTATGTACCACCACACCTGGCCAAACAGCAATTTTTACAATAAAAATGTCTAGTGAAATGCAATCCAAAGATGCACAAATTTGATATTCACATGTGGTGGCGCATGCTTGGGAGGATCTTTGTGAGTTGGAGTCCAGTCTGGTCTGCATATTGAGTTCCAGCTGGGCTACAGGGAGACCCTGTCTCAAAAAAATTGATATTTACATGACAGTAAGAAAATATTCCAAGTCTTTTTCTGTTGTTAAGAAAGAAAATATTCCAAGTCTTTTTCTGTATCTATAGGAGCAGAAAACTTAGTATGTAAAAACACTAATTCCTGACAGCCGATAGTTTGAGTTGAGTCAAGATTTTTCCAGGCAGCTTTTGTTGGTGTTGCGTGATGTGACAATATGTGTGGCGTAAAGTACACGGGTGTTTAGGTGCAGGGCTGCAGGTGAAGTTGCACAGTGCAGCGAGAGTGAGCTTGTGGGCTGGAGGGATGTAAGATGTGCGCTGGGAGAGGAGGCTGGCCATCTCCCTAGACGCATCTGACCCCGTGGCAGCCCATCAGCTGGGCAGCTTTAGCTCCTTGAGCTTCACACACACACATACATGCACAGAAGCAGTGTACCGGGTGCCAGGGCAGCCACCTGGTTACGACGGTCTCACTACCCACTGTATGCAAGGCCTTTCTCTTGGGTCTGGCTGCGCACTGTGTTCCCCAAAGAAGCCACTGACCCCAGCTTGGGCCCTGCTTAAAAACCCTGTTGACAACCAGTGGCTCCCAAAGCGTTCAGTGTGTGTACACACTCAGGGACTGTGTCCTGCCCTCTGTGGCAGTTCATACTCTTACTCTAGTGCTTACTGATCCACTTTCCCTGTGTTGACGCATGCGTCTGTCCT
Organism: Nannospalax galili; assembly: GCF_000622305.1. Taxonomy (NCBI): domain Eukaryota; kingdom Metazoa; phylum Chordata; class Mammalia; order Rodentia; family Spalacidae; genus Nannospalax; species Nannospalax galili. The sequence continues at coordinate 40 of NW_008469124.1, read as the reverse complement.
CTCTGCCCACTGGCCATGTGGAAGGAAGCATAGTTTGTCT
>NW_008469123.1:0-990 GCF_000622305.1 Nannospalax galili | reverse complement strand
TTTGTTTGTTTGTTTGTTTGTTTGTTTTGGTGCTTGGGGATGGACATACCCAGGAACAGAGCCACACCCCAGCCTATGCAAACTTTAACCATAATGGTGCAGTCTGCTGGCATGATGAGATGTGAGCCAATTCTGGCTTTCTGGAAGGTTCTATGTATGATATCCCCAAAGCCTTATATCATTCTTCACCAACAATCCCACCTTAGAATGGTTCTGTGAGGACAGTCCGGAGCCATGCAGACCCATAGTCTGAGTGTTCTCTATGACACAGATCCTAATTATGTAGGTTGGGAAAAGCCAGTGGTGGGTGAGTCTGGAGGTTGTGTTGGTTAACTATGAGGATGCCTGACCCCTAGTGCTGTGTTTGCTTATCCTGAAAGGGCCCAGGACATGGTGCTAAGGGAAAAGCTGATTGTGTTAGAGTATGTAAGGTAATCCCACTTTTACTTTAAAATTCATCTATAACTATAATCTATATATCTATAATTATAATCTATATATCTTTAGGTCAACATAGTCTAGGAGGGCTTATCCCAGAATGTTAATTTTAGTTTCTAGTTTTCTGACATCTGACTATATTTTAAATTTGGGTTTTAAAAATAGTTTTATTGAGATATAATTCACAGACCATATAATTCGGCCATTTAAAATTACAACTCAGCAGCTTTCAGTATACTTTACAGAGCTGAGTTGTACAGCCATCACCACAGTCAATTTTAGAAACTTCAACTTCCCAAAAGAAGTATAGGGTCTATGACTGTCACCGTACTATCCCACGGCCTGGCATCCTGGGCTTCTCACAGCAGTGATGCTGTAGGCTAAGTGAACTTCTGCACCTGGAGTCTCTACCCAGTGCTCTCAGGGTTCTTTCGTGTTGTCCAACACACAGGAATGTGTTCCTCTCGATGGCTGAGTTCTGCCCCAGTTGCTGATGGATGCTGTTTGCTCTTTTTGGCGGGTGTGCTGTAACATTTATAAGTTCCAGTCTGT
>NW_008469122.1:0-990 GCF_000622305.1 Nannospalax galili | reverse complement strand
TGCAAGAGCAGTCAGTGCTCTTAACCGCTGAGCCATCTCTCCAGCCCTTGGACATTTTCTACTGCTGGCCAAGAAGTAGCGAGGGAAGAGGGTGAAGGGAGGAAGCTGCCAGCTGGGGAGGATATAGGCACCCACCCTTGCAAAAGACTTGCAATATTCTTTGTTTAATATTCTTTATTTTTATGTGTTTGAACTGGAATGCCCCTTTTCTTGTTTATTGATTCTTTGAAATTTTCATACGTATATAATGTATTTTGTGGTCATTTTTACCCCCACTGCTATCTCTCAACCCCCTCTTACTCCTGCTGAACCCTTTCTCAATGAGTCTCCTCATTTTCATGGCTGTTTTACGTGCATGACCCACTGAATTTGCTGGGCAATCTTAAGCCAGCTCAACAGTTCATATAATCTTGGGTCCAGCATGGCAGTGAAACACAGGACAGGTATTTGAGACACATGGCCCATCTCTAGACAAACAGATCCAAGGCAGCTTCTTGCTGACATGTTTCCCTCTAACGTTGAGCCTTTGCGTTCAGATTTCTTTATGCCGTGCTTAAAAGTCCTTTCATGCTTAAAAGTCCTTTCAAAATCCCTGAATATCATTTATCTCAGGCAGCAGTACATCTTTAAGAGAAAGAAATCTTTGCATCAAAAAGCTGAGTAGCATTTTAAAGTGCAGAGGTCTATGGGGGTAGAAGAAAATTGAATTGGGAATGGTACGCACAACAGACTTTAAAAAAAAAAAAAAAAACCAAGCCAAGAGCTACCCATTCAGGAAGTCAACGAAGTTATTTTCTTAAGCAAGGCTTTTCAACAATTTCCATTTTATTTATTTATTTATTTTAATGCGCCAGTGACTAAAAATGGCAAAAAGAGCACATTTTATTTATGTCAAAAGAAATCACTAGTATGCCAAGCTGCAGCTGCTTCTTGTAGGTATAGAAATGAATCAAAGCCTGGAATGGGCTGGCTTTACTCTCTTTTTTTTTT
>NW_008469121.1:0-991 GCF_000622305.1 Nannospalax galili | reverse complement strand
AGTGGGAGGAGGACATGAGGTTTCTCTGGGTTGTTGCAAGACTGATAGTAGTGAAATAGACTTCTCATGAACAATGGGCATCAACTGCAGGATTGCTAGCTACTAAGCAGTGCATCTTCAGCACCCAAGAACTGTGGCAACTTGGGCAAAGGTAAAAGTGTGGTAAATTTTAATACAGGACTCTAGTTGCTTTTGTCATGTACAAGCGTGACTGTGTAAAACTGTAAGACATCAAGTTTCAGCTTGTTTTTCCTTCATTCCAGAAACATTTCAGCATTAACTAAGGAAGGAGGTTGCAATTTTAGCTGCTTTGTTCTTTTCCTGTTGTGTCAGTTCTAAAGTGTTTGATCTACTGACATGAAGCAAGATGAATAACTCAGAAGGTAGAATTGACGTGAAACACCCAAAGGTTAGTTTGGTATTTCTGGAGTTACTTTTCATTTGATAAAGTAGACTATTTTTTTTTCTTTTTTTGGAGATTGATCTCGTGTAGGTCAGGCTAACCTCATACTCACTATGTTGTTGATGCTGGCCTCCTCTCTTGATATTTTTGCCTCTACCTTTCACATGCTGGGATTATATATCCTAGTTTGAGTCCAGACAATATTTGAGACATAGTGAAAATAACCTAATCTCTCTGAACTTCAGCATTCTTTTGTAAAAATTGGCATAATAACATCAACTTCTCAGGGTGGGAAGGATTTAATGAGATAATGTTAATAAAGAATGCCTGTCACACTGACACACAGAGGATGTAGCTCAGCTAAGCTAAGATGTAGCCAAGCATGCTTGAAGCCCTAGGTATAATCCTCAGCACTATCAAAAAAAAGTTTGAGCCAAAACTGCAAGTTCACTCCTAGTGTTTAATATACATATCTACATATAGAAATAGTTGTAAATGTGATCAAAGCCTAAAATTCTAGGAAAGAGACCATGTGAGGATAAAAAGAGGTGCTGAGAAAGGGGAGAGGATAAAAGGACCCATATCATA
>NW_008469120.1:0-991 GCF_000622305.1 Nannospalax galili | reverse complement strand
GAAACTCTTCCGACAGGGAGACAAAGAACAACTAGGAGCCTGATGCTGGGAGCTGGAGGAGGCTGGGGTGGATGATAGATAGCAACTGGTACAGAAGAGGAGATTGGCTCTCAGTGAAAATGAACTATGCCCCAATTACTATATTGCTTGCTCTATAATGCTATAGATGAACAAGTCAAATCTCAGAGGTACTTATAGATTCCAGCAGAGGCTGTAGTTTATATGTTACCTTGGGTGGAACTGTACCAAATGGCTTTAAACTCCATAGAAAGTTCATCTGCCAGTGAATGTATAGATCTGATCACTGGAAATATTTGACCAATTCTAAATGGGAAAGAAGTGCTTAAAAGAATTCTCCAGTGCTCTTTGTTTCCATCAGGATGTGTGTTCATTTGGTAATGAGAGTTCTTCCAATGTTAAACTGTTTTTAGGAGTTGACATTTTGTATTCATAACTAGTTTTAACTGGCTCTGAAATCACATTATCACAGTTGATTCATTTTCTAATTTTCATCTACATTTCCAGTTCCAACTCTGACCAGCTTTTGGCACTTTGTTCCTGCAGAAAAACACTATTGCATGAGTCTGTGTTTCCTTCTTTTAAAAAGAATTTCTTTATGTGTATATGTGTGTGTGCCTGCTTTTCTGTATGTGCACTACATGTGTGTGGGTGCCTTCAGAGGGCAGAAGGGGGTGGTGGGATCCTCTGGATCTGGAGTTACAGGTGATTGTGAGGCACCCAGTGTGGGTGCTGAAAATCAAACCTGCATTTTCTGCAAAAACAGCAAATACTCTTAACCTCTGAGCCATATCTCTGGCCCCCTGTGTGTTTCCTTTTTACGTTCTGAGCTGGAGTATATAAAATAAGATCTATGTGAATATGGTTCACTCACTTTAGAATCCTGACACATGGGACTCAAAGATACATCTGGTAGGCTTGTAGTTTTAAATGACTAAGATGAAGGACACTAAAATTAAATTATTTTGAGAAT
>NW_008469119.1:0-990 GCF_000622305.1 Nannospalax galili | reverse complement strand
GTTTGGCCCTACTGCCATGACGAAGGGCGCCTGACGTCTAGTGATGGTAAACAAGATTGCAGATTCATAGTTATGCAATCGCAGGCCCCATGTGTTAACTCCTTCCCAACCGGAGAATTTCTTTCCCTTCTCCGTGAATCTGATAAGTAAGGGGTTGCAGGCTCGTGGCTCAAGCCCCCAAGTCGGCTTACAAGGGGGGCTTGTCACGTCTCGCGTGAGGGTGATGTAGTCCCCACGGGCGTTGCTTATCCAATACGCCTGGCCCGTGGTCTCACAGTCCCATCGTGGACAGTAGTACTGGTCTGGTCTCCCACAACTGGGTTTATACTGTGGTCCCGGACAGACATAGAAGTGTTTCTGTCTAAGGTAGCGAACTTCTGATTCAAACTTGCAATTGTATCTGTGGGAGGAGTCCTCTACATCTCGGGTAACCATTGCCCATTCCCGATCCCAGGCCCCATCCACCAAAGTGCAGAGGTCCATATCTAGAGGTGGCCACCGGGTGTTGGGGGGGTGCACGGCTGACAGTGTTAACACTGGGGACCCGGTTTCCAAGTTGGTAACAGTCCAGGTAACCTGTACAGGTACGTGGGGGTTGATTCCATCTGCAAGAAGCCTGCAGCTGGTTGTCAGGTAATACATTACCAGTAACATCAGTACCCATTAGGCCTGCGGTGAAAGCTTCATTATGAGGGAATCTCGGTGGCTACTGGGGTGCTGGCAAATCCTGAGATAGCTCAAAAGTGGGAGTCTTCTTAAGTCCGACTCAGCTGTATCTTTAGGGGGTTAGTTGGATTTTTCCGCACTTTCCATGCCTTTACGCTAGATTCCAGGTCTCGAAGAGGCGATGTCTTATGAACATGAGTGTAGTGTACCCAAGGAGCAATGCCATCAACCTTTAAGGCAGTAGGAGTAACAGACAATACAACATAAGGTCCATTCCACCTAGGCTCAAGGGTCTTTACTCTGTGTCTTTTTACCCAGACTGTG
>NW_008469118.1:0-990 GCF_000622305.1 Nannospalax galili | reverse complement strand
AAAAACTTACCCTGTTCTTGGTATCACAAGTAAAACCAAAACTATGTGACATTATTCTGTCTAGGGTTGACTAGGCAAGTGTATTGCAGGTGAGATTGCTTTACCTCAGTGATTTAGAAGCAAACCAGTCTCTGTTTGTACATGGCCTGCCACAACCATGTTCCTGAGTCAAATCAGTCTTGTTCAGCTAGGGTCCAGCAAGAACTGGAAATTGAGATCTAGGAATGTGACTTGCTTGGATCACTCCTGTGTGCCACAGGTCCTGGCACAATGTCAGATTTATTGTGTTTAGAAATATTAGGAAATGAATGAGGAAAAGATTCTGGTGACTGGGTAGTGTGTCATTAGGGTGGGAGGTAGGCAGGGGAGGATGGCACAGGAGGAGGGTCAGGTTTGAGGGAGAAGGCTGGTAGCCACCCAATGAGAATTTCCTGTAGATGCTTAGAAATATGGAGCCTGGGGTGGAGCTAAAGCTGCTTTGTCAGGGCTGGAGATGGGAAGTTAGGAATGTTTTCATGGAAGTCATGGTACAGTTGAGGGAGTAGATGCAGTTGCTTGGAGAGAAAGTAAAGTTGAGAATGTTTTTAGGTTGGCATCGGTCTGGCACTCACTATTGAAGCAATATCAGAGAAAATGTTACTGGTTTTTTGTTTTTGTTTTTGAGACAATGTCTCATGTAGCCCAGGCTGACCTCAGATTTACTATGTAGGCAACTGTAAACCTTGACCTTTGTTTTTTATTCTTTTGAGAGTTTCATACAATGTATTTTGATCATATTCTCCCAACTCCACCTCCACCCCACGTTCATCCACCCACCTTCGTGTTCTTTTCCCCCCATCACTTCCAATTTGGAGATATATATAATAATATTTTATTTATTTATTTATTTATTTATTTATTATTTTGGTCTTTTTGAGGCAGAGTCTCCCTGTAGCCCTGGCTAGCCTGGAACTCACTATGTAGACCATGCTGGCCTTGAACTCACAGAGA
>NW_008469117.1:0-990 GCF_000622305.1 Nannospalax galili | reverse complement strand
GGGGGGGCACATATGGGGGTTATAAATATGATTTATATCTCTTATATGAAATGCACAAAATTCAGTATTTTTATAAAAGTTATTTCAATTGAAATTTTGAGAATTACATACAATATATTTTGATCAAATTTAAACTCCCTCATCTGTCTTCACCCTCCTTAACCCTCCTTAATACAGCCCCAACAGATTTCATGAGGTACTCTGTTACATTTATTTTAAGGCCTATCAAATAAAATTCCTGTCTCAAAATTCCCTTCAATGTGGGCCCATCCTCTGGAGCCTGGTTAACCAACCCAGAATCACACATTTAAATAAGAATGACTCTTCCCCCTCCCAGCATTTATCAGTTACCAATAGTTCCTCAGCTAGGACTGGAGTTTCTTACAACTTCCAGACTTTCCTGCCAGGATTTTGTCTGGCTTGAGCCTACATATGTAGGACTTTTGCATGTTGTCACCATCGCTGTGAGTTCATATGAGTAACTTCTTGCTGCCCTGGAAACTATTTCTTTGCAATCATCCATCACCTTTGGCTCTTACAATCTTTAGCCACCTCTTTCACAATCATCTCTGAGCCTTGGGAGGCAGAGGTTTGAGACATGTGTTCTGTTCAGGGATGAGCACTCTGCAGTCCCTTGTCAGACAGCTGTGGATTTCTGAGTTAATCAACAACTTCTGCATGGGGAAGCTTCTCTGATCAGAGTTGAGAGAGGCTTTAATCTATTGTTGCAACAATAAGTTATTAGGAGTTAGATAATATGCCACTTCACAGAATAATAGTAGGAGATTCTCCCCTATGGCTTCTGACCTGTCTTTCCACAGGTTCCTAGACCTAAGGTCAGTGTCAGTTATAGAGTCCACCTTGTGAAGTAGAATGAAAATCCTTCCCTACCTCACACTGTGTACAAAATTCAACTCAATATGGATGGATCAAGGAACTCAACATAAGATGTAATGCTCTGAATCTGTTAGAAGAGAAAGTAGGCAATAC
>NW_008469116.1:0-990 GCF_000622305.1 Nannospalax galili | reverse complement strand
CCTTAAAGCTAGGGTTGAACCATCAATTACTGTTCTCCCTAAGCAACCAAGTATGAGTTTTATTCTAGGAGAAAAGAGGGCCATTAATTGGAGAAATGGCATGTGACTTTTTGAAAAATTGAGAAAATATGACCCTGTCTGTTTATAGAGAATAGGTAGAAGTCATGGCAAGAATAGATACAGGGGGAAAAAACAGTTTTAAAATTTTGTTGTAGCAGAATATAAAAGAGATGACACTAAGGGTTTGGCACAAGATGAAGCTGGTGTTTAATAGGATGTGGACCAAGAGCTCAAGGGAGGGGCCTCACATTGTGTTTTCTTCAATTCATCCATTTTCATTTTTCACACGTGCCTTTTGTTCTTAAGTCTAGTAAACAAACCATCAAATTAGACCACGGAGCAGAAATTCTGTTTGTTCTAAGGACTTGGATTTATTATGACTACCATGGTAGAAATTTTGAAAACATGTCATCATTTATTCTTTTAGAATCACAGCTTATTCATGTTGGCTAGAATCTTGTAGATGTCATAGAATTGCATTTTTCAAACCAATTATTCAGAGTTTTTCTCATGCTTTGAAGCAACCATTACTTGAAATAGTATTTGTTCAGCAGGCAAAACTATAGCACTCCTTCCCCTCTGCTCATTTTAAATTCTGAGAGCTGGATGTTGGGTGAAAATGGAATCTGCTCATCATAACAGGAGCTGTCCTGAGTATCCAGATGTCAAGGAGTTTCTTCCAGGAAAGCAAGGCAGCTGTTTGAAATGGGGAAGGAGTAAAGGGTACTACAAAACATGTCATGAGTTTTATCAGGAGAGGAAGATGCCAGTTGCTGGTAGGAAAAGGTGCATAGACATTGGAATATGCCTGGAAAAATTATTTTGCTTGTTTTGTCTTTTTGAGACAGGGTCTCCTTGTAGCCCCAGCTGGAACTCACCATGTAGACCAGGCTGGCCTCTAACTCACAAAGATCTACCTGCCTCTGCCTC
>NW_008469115.1:0-990 GCF_000622305.1 Nannospalax galili | reverse complement strand
TAGAAGGAGTTTCCACTTGAGCTTTCTCTCCATGAATGAGCTTCCCATAGCTACACATCCTGCTTCTCTTTCCCACTTCATGCTCTTTTCTGTTATGGACAATAGAACAATAGGAACCTCTGTTGGAAGTGGTTTTGCATTCTTGCTATTGTCAGGAACAAAATGTTTGAAGTCTTGCCCTGCTTTTCTGTCTTTGTCCCTTCCTGTCACAGATTTGAGGTGTGGGGCATCTTCAAACAATGGACCTTAGAGAGCTTTGTGAGACTAATTTGCTCAGTCTGAAATTCTGGAAAGTGGGGAGTATCCCCACTTCCAAAGCCAGCCTTTCAGCACAGTATGATTCCCAATGTAATGTAGCTTCCACAAGGGCATTGGAGAGATGGCTCACCAATTAAGAGCATTTAGCATTTGCTGGTCTTTCAGAGAACGTAGTTTCATTTCCCCACACCTAAACAAGCACTCACAACCTGCAGTAATGCCATTCCCAAGGGTTCTAATGTTGTTTTTAGGCTCACTAGAACCAGGCCCTCACATTGGGCACACATACCCAATAAAATAAATTTAGATTCGGAGTACAGGGGCTAAAGAAATGTCTAAGAAATTAAGAGTGCTGGCTGGTCTTGCAGAGGATACTGCTGGTTCTCAGAATCCACTGGTGACTTAAAAATGTCCTTAACTCCACTCCAGGGGAGTTGATGCCCTCTCCTGGCCTCTGTAGGCATTGCATGTACAAAGTAAATTTACATACATGCAGGCAAAGCACTGATACACATAAAGTTAAAAGGAATTTAAAAATTAAATTAAGAGCACGTTGCACCAAACCTTGATGAAGTACAACTCTGTAGTTTTTGGAAAATACTCAGGGTCAAATTTCTATGTCTCTATAGAAATGAGCATTCCTCAATTAGTGATGTATTGTTAGTACAGAAAAAGTTTCACAATGTTTTGGATTGGAGGTAACAGCCTCTATCAGGAATTTCTAACTACTTC
>NW_008469114.1:0-990 GCF_000622305.1 Nannospalax galili | reverse complement strand
ACTGGCCCTAGCTCATTTGTTGCCTAATGAAATCCAGAATGGACACTTTTATACTGAGACTTCCCTAAAATCTCCTGTCCAGCACATAAAAGTCTGCATCAACATCTGGCCCTGTGGAAGAAGCCCAATACATCATTTACAAAAACACAGGGATACTGCGAGGATTGATCCAGTCAGTGAGCGGCTGCTTTCAAACCGCTCCAGAGTTTAAGCTGCAGCTTTATTTAGAAAAGTCCTAAAACCCCAAAAGGAGTGCTTTAATTCCTCCTCTGCCATGGTCCCAATTTTTTCCTGTTAGTCATTAGGACTTGGCTCTGTAAACAAAACAATATTTCTCTAATGTTTTCATGACACAAAGTATGTCCTCCATAGCTCTTCCTCTGCAGGGTTCAGGTCAGAATGTAGGTGGGGTGACTTCTTGAGGGCAAGATACGGCTTCCTGTTTGTCCTGAGGCTGATGGTCTAGGTCTCTGGATGGGTTTTCTATCGCTGCCATGAACCAGTTGTTGCCTGATGCCTGGCGTCAGTCAACATGAATGTGTCGCCTTAGCGGTCTCTCAGTAAGATAGCGGCTTTTGCAATTCAGGAGCTCACGACCCAAATCAAGGCCTTGTCTACCTGAGTAACTCTCGGGAAAATTCATATCCAGTCTCCTTCCTGGTCTTGGAAGAATCCTGTTTCAAACAGCTTTAGGGCTAACTTGTCTCTTTCTACGGCTAGCTGTCCACGAGGTTCTGAGCCCAGCTACTAGAGGCTTTTCAGATCTTTACCTGTGGCCCTAAATCCAAACATCAGTGACCCCAGGGGTCCGGCTCACACCTGAGATCCCCATGATCATTTCAACACATCTCTGTTTCCAGCTGGAGAAAGCTCCTTTCAAAAGCAGTAAAATGAATGAGTAGGTCACTGAAAATTCCAGAAGGTCGTCCCTTCAAAGTCCAGAAACTCAATTTTGTCTCCTTTGCTATGAAGATGACACACACACACACA
>NW_008469113.1:0-990 GCF_000622305.1 Nannospalax galili | reverse complement strand
CTGAACCTAGTCAGCCTATCTAGAGATCCTTGTTTTAGGAAGATCAGACTCTTTCTCCTCTTGGTTTACTATCTTTATTTTCTTCAAAATTATAAATAATACCATCTGTCTTGTCGCTGGATAGAGACGTCACTTAAGCTCCCCAGGAGCAGAACAGTGACCCTGGTGTGTTGGTGACTATGATGACAGTGGTGAAAGGCCAGGACTCAGTTACTAGGCTTTAACATGCAACACAACACTGCACTCACTGCTTGGTTTGAAAAACAATCCTCAACGTGTGAAATCTTGGGCTACCCCCAGCCCTGGCTGGGTTATCCAGGGCCCTCTCAAAAGAAAGCTGATGGTGGGTCATACATGAGAACTCTAGGGGGCACGTTAGAGGATAAAGGTGAAGATCTAAGTGCGAGGGGAAGAAGAGTTGCTGAGGACAGCGAACCTCAGACTAGACACAGTTCCAAGCAAGCGTTCGTGGCGCCAGTAAACTGTCAACGCTCCTGGCAGAAATAACGTCTCCATCTTGCTTCATTTAATTTATTCACCCTACTCAGTCATCAGCTATGAGCAGTATTGTGAAAAATGGGGACAGATCTAAAAGGGTGACTCAAGAACATCAGCTGTGTTTGCTCCCCAAAGAGAGCCAAGCAGCACTTTGCCCTGACTCACACAGCTCATCAAGACACATAGTCCTGCAGTCTACCTTGAAGAAGTCCTAATTAATAAGTCTGGAGTTGGGGCTTAGAATGTGCATTCTAACATGCTGTGTAGTCTGCTGTGTTAGTCAGCTTTCCGTAGAAACTAACTTGAAAGAGAATAGGTTAACTCTGGCTCACAGTTTTAAGATTCCTGTCCATAATTTGTTTCTTTGCAGGTTTAGGCCCATGAAAAAGCATCAGTCATGGGCAGAAGCTTGTAGTGTTCTGACACTGCCTGCCTCCTGATCCAGAGACCAAAGGAAAAAGGGAAGTCTGTGTTTCACATTCACAGTACTGG
>NW_008469112.1:0-953 GCF_000622305.1 Nannospalax galili | reverse complement strand
CACACACACACACACACACACACACACACACACACACACAGGTGCACACGCACATGTTTGCCTGTGCCAGAAAGCATAATCATAGAACTTAACCATGTGTTTGGCATAGAACTTCTCCAACACGCTGGCAGGTAAATAGCTCCTGGACCCACTGATTGCCCATATTCCCAGATGGCCATTTACAGGAGATGGATCTGAGCCTCAGCACACCTTAAGAACCCTGGTGGAATCATCTCGAAGCAGACCCCAGGGGAAGGAGAATGGCTCTGTAGCTAATGAACCATGCTAGAAAGGCAGGAGCTGGAAACATTCCCTACCTAGGTAATGAAAGGAGAGGGATTAGAAGCTCCTTGGGAGATTTATGAAGATTTTTCCCTTGGGGGATTAGAGCTGCACTAATGTAACACTCATGACCTCAGTTCTCTTCACTCCTCAACCTGCTTATCCAGGTAAAGTTAGGGTGAAATAAGGCTTCCCAGCTTCCCTAAAGGAGAAAATTTCACTCAAGGCTATTTCCTGACCTCCCACAAAAAGGTAGGCGGCTTCCCCTCTGTGACCGAAAGCATCTACCCCATGCCTACTGTGGCATTGCACTAAGATTGTCTGTTTCTTTGTCCAGCCTCCAGAGAGGAAGCATCATTCCTAATGCACGTGAACAGCTCTGGATCATAGAGTGCCTACCTCAGGTTGTATGCACTCTTCAAAGAACTAACTTCAAGGAACTGACTGTGAAAACTTTGACAATTCATTTCACCTCTAATCTTAGCTCCACATCCTTAAAAATTGGTAAGTCCCACATTTCAGTCCCCAGAGGTATATACCTGTGGTTCTCAGCATGACTTCAAGGTAAGCAATTCTCCCTTGAGATGTTGGTTTAATCAGTTCAGGAATACCTGAGCATTAGGATTCCGTGTGTGTGTGTGTGTGTGTGTGTGTGTGTGTGTGTGTGTGTG
>NW_008469111.1:0-989 GCF_000622305.1 Nannospalax galili | reverse complement strand
CCCCTGGAGGTGTGGGGCAGGCTGTAGACAGCAGCAGGACAACCACTTCTCTTGTGCCGGGTCGCCCTCTGTGCACCTCACTGCCGCTCCCTGGGTTTGGTTGTCATTCTACTGCTTTCTTCCCAACTCCTTCCCCGTTGCCCACCGCATGCTAGCTCTTCAGGTGGTGCTCCTGAGGCATTTGTGCGCCTCTGTACGCTCAAGCCAGAAGCAGGGGCCCCTCCCCAAGGAGGTGATGAAGGCCCATCTTCCCCCCAGACACCCTCTCCCCATAGTGCCAAAACATTAGTGTTGCCCTCTGGGTTGGACCTGTGACCAGTTGTAGCCCAAGAGTAGGTATCAAGAAGAGCCCACCCAGCTCGTGTGTGCCGTATTCTCCCTCCCAGGAAGTAGCTGGCTTTGCTGACATCTAAGAGCAGCAGAGAAGAGGCTCCACTTGCCAAGTGGTGAGCACAGGCCAGGTCTTCTAGTCCCTGAGATGCAACACCCAAGGTCCTCTTCGCACCAAGACCCACTGTAGCACTTGCAGCTAGGCAGGCCCTTTAGGCACAAGTCAGTTGCAGGAGTTGCCAAGACCTCCCGCTCAGAGCTAGAATGGTGACTGAGAACAGTTAACCTCAAAACGGGCACACACTGGCCAGCTTCCTGGGGAAAATAGGTCATTGGGCATAGCTCTGATGGGTGGTGAAGGCGCTTACTTGATTCATGTAAATTCTGTAGTGGGCAAGCTGGTTCAGGAAGGTGATGGTCAGTAACAGATGTACTTTTGGGTTATTCAGTTATGTGCCTACCTTGCCAGCTGAGGACTTGAGTTCCAGCCCCAGAGCCCAGGTAAAGTAACCTGGGTGGGGTAGTGCACATTGGTAATCTGCTCTCTGGGTGCAGTGCTTGGTATTTGTGTCACCGTTGGTGACAGAGCCACATGTCACACCGCCCAGTTGTCTGCAAGTGGAGGAAGGCCTTCCGTGTCGTGTGGTGCAGGTGGACAT
>NW_008469110.1:0-986 GCF_000622305.1 Nannospalax galili | reverse complement strand
CTCAGAGAGACAGAGCTCACATCCTGCTCTGCCTGTGAAAAAGGCTGCCCAGCTCCTCAGGCCTCCGTTCCCTGTCTCTAATCCCTGATCCACAAAGTCTTTGCAGTGATGCTGGAAAACGATGTGCACTAAGCAGTTAGCAAGGTCTGGCCTGGTCCTCAGTCGTGGTTGCCAAGGTAACGGGACCTGCTGAATTCAGTGGGATCAGTGACATTGGGAGAAAACTTGTTACTTAAGCTTTTGGTGAAGCAGCAGGTGGTCTTGGCCCCCACACCTGGAAGGCTCCATGCGTTTGCTCAGGGAGCCTGTGCTCAGCTGCTGTGTTCCTCTAGGCCCTCTGAGGGCCATGCCCCCTCCTGCCTGCTCAGGGCCTTTGCATGGGCTGATTTCTCTATCTGGGGGATTCCTGCCCTTTTAACTTCATTAACTGTGGTTGAAGTTTCACAACTGCCTGGACTCCCCAGTCTAGATCTCCCCCTCAGATGGCTTACCTCAGCTGACTGCATGCCAGAGTCATTAATCTATTACTTTCATCTTCTGTTACAATAATGCAAATTTCAAGGGAGAGGGCTATGACTTGCTTTGCATATCATCCTGTCTCTGGGCCCCAGATAATCCCCAGCAAATAATATGTCCTTAGCTAATAAAAATAATGACTCAGGGGACTGGAATGACAGCTGCATTGGTAAAGTGCATGCCTTGCAGGCACAAGGACCTGACTTTGAGTCTCTAGAATCCACATTTAAAAAATCAGGGATGGTGGTGTACATTTGCAGTCTCAGTGCTGGGGAGGTGGAGAAAGGCAACTGTTGGGGCTTGCTGGCTAACCAGCCTAGCCTACTAGGCACAAAGAGACAGACCAGTGAGAAACCCTGTCACAAAAAAACAAGGTAGATGGTGCCTGAGGGACAAAGCAGAGGTTGTCCTCTGGCCTCCATACTCATGTGTACACACACACACACACACACACACACACACACACACAC
>NW_008469109.1:0-990 GCF_000622305.1 Nannospalax galili | reverse complement strand
AAGGTGCTTAAAGCCCAGGATAGTTGAAGACCAGCATGAGGTCACTGAGTGCACCAGTGCCACACAGTTCAGGGTTCAGCACGCCCTCCAGCCATGTCAGACTGAGAAGCATCATCGGAGAAAGCCCAGAAAGAATGTTCCCAGGTGTCAGTCAGTCAGGCAGGATGATTTGATTTCTTCTTTGTATTTTTGAGATCGTCCGTAGACAGTGGGCATGTGCTACTTTACAAGTCAGAAATGACACTATTTTTAGAGGTCTCTATTGAGTTCACAGTCTCTCCTAGAATGGCTTAAAATAACAACACAACCACAGCCCCCTCTGAACCCAGGAAGGAAGAAGAGGGGTAAGCCACTGACGGAAGCTGAGGTGGGGACAGAGGAAGGGGCCACAAGCCAAGGAATGCATGTGGCCTCTACAAGCTAAAGACAGCAAGGAACCAGCCAGCCCACACCTGACAGTCATCAAGGATTGCATCAGATTTTGGTGCAGAACCGTGAGATGATACAGTTGTGGCAATTTGCCCCAGCAGTCAGAGGTGTCACAAACATACCTCCCTAAGGTGCTGGAAGCTACACGGCTCCTGTTCTCAGGACCTGTCACCCTACCCTTTTGCTCTGGCCTAGGCAGGTGCATCTCAGTCTGCTTCCATCAGGGTAGCACAGGTTAAGCATGTTGAGAAGGTGGGAACAGAAGCAGGAGACTAGGGTACTAGAGCCCTACAGTAGGGCCATAGGCCCCTCACCCTCCAGGAAGGGATGGACCTGCCCTACTGTCTTACATACTGATTTTTCCCTTGCCGTAATATAATGTCCTTGACTTTAAACAGCCTCAGGTTGAAGTCTGAGAATAGAGTGCCTCAGACACTCTTCCTCAACCTCAAACCTCACCTGCACTCAGAGTCTCAGGCTGGTACTAAAGGTTCTTGTGTGCGATGAAAACCCTGCTCTCCAAGGAGCTGGGGCTGGCAGGAGATAGGCTCCTTCCTCCGC
>NW_008469108.1:0-990 GCF_000622305.1 Nannospalax galili | reverse complement strand
TGTGTGTGTGTGTGTATTAAGCAGATATTTGTGTTTATTTCCTTTTTTCAAAAATTGTATAATTGAGGTAAGTGTTAAGTTGTTTAAGTGTTGTAAATCTATATTATCATATTTAGGTTATGCAATGCTAAACTACTAAGTATTCCTCAAGGAGTTTACTACTTATTCTAAAATATATAATGCATTTGTGATTGTATATGGGATAATTCTATCATGTTAGCTGGAATTATGACCTGACCATTATTTTCCATTTGGAAATTAAGTGTGGCATAAGGAGATGCAATTGGGTGTCAGGTTGACAAGCTGTGGACCTGTGATAGCTAATCTTGGTTGTCAACTTGACTGGATCTGGAATTGAAATGAGAGAGACTTTCTTCACAGATAATTTGAAGCCATAAGATTCACCCTAAATGGGGGTGTTACTTTTGCTGGCATAGAGGTCATAGAGGTCTCTTCACTTTACTTGATGAAGCTGGTATAATACACGTGCTTGGAAATGAAACACTAAACTCATTGATAAAGATAGGTGAAACAGTCTGTAATACATGTGAATGAATACAATTCAGTAGTATGTTAGGATGTACATGATTAAATATGGTTTATGATCGAAATTGGAAATTTACCACAGAAATAGATTTAAGAAGCAGCAGTCCTCCATAGATGCTCAAAAAGGTAATGGTTCCTGGTAAACAAAGCTTACCTGGATACTATCTTGATGTGTTACAGAATCCACAGGCAAGCCCTTCTCTAATGTGAAGCTTTAATGCTCCTTGAGCTTGGACTCCACTACTGGGCGAAGTGGCTGTGAATGGAAGTAGTTGGGTTAGGCAGAGGTGGGAGAGGTAGCTGCCTAGTTATTCTATCATTAAATCTGTTTCCCTGTTACTCTTCTGTGGCACACTCTATAGTGCAGGATGTTGATCTTGCTTTTGTTTTGTCACATCAAAGGTAGCTTGGCTAGTGTGGGAAACCATAAAAGTTGTTACATGA
>NW_008469107.1:0-984 GCF_000622305.1 Nannospalax galili | reverse complement strand
CCCCCCCATACACATAAATAGTAAATCTTAAAACAAGTTTTTGGAAAGCACAACTACCACAGCGATGGATGCCCTGGCACTCACTGGCTCACTCAGCTCTGAAGGGCATATTCTAAAGAAACTCCCATACGTGAAGCAGGTCCTATTGCTAGAGCCAGCATGGCAGTTACTGCACTACACCAAAGCCAACTGATAGGCCAGAGAGGTGGCTGATGACCTGAATTTGATGTTCAGGTCCCACACAGAGGATGGAGAATTGACAAGTGTCATCCACATCCACACATGTAGCCGCCTCCCTTGTCTTTTAAGGATGATAGTGCTCTGCTCACTAAGAGTTAACAGATTTCCAGCACTTGACTAAGAGCTAACTGGGCTTCAGGTTTTGCTGATGCAGAGTTTAAGGGAGGGGAGAGTCTGCTCCCAGGGTGCTGGAACTGGTAAGGCACCTGTTTCTACAATGCTGGGAACAGGCTGTCACGTCCCTTACCCTGTTTGTACATGCATGAAAGGAGGTCTGTTACTAGGCCAGTTGCCATGGTCTTGGGTGCAGTGTGCTGTTTTCTTATTCTGATGGGGAAATTCCTATATGTTTTATACTGCTTGAACACTTATCATATGTAAACTCTATGTGAACTTCCAACACTAAGCTTCTTAAATAAAAGCTTCTCCTGAGAAGCACAAGCCTAGAGACTTCTGGTCTGATTTTCAGTTTCTTGGCCTTGGTCACAGCAGGCAGGTGGATCTTGGTGAGTTTGAGGCCAGCCTGGTCAACATAGTGAGTTCTAGGACAACCGAGGCTACAGGGAGACCCTGTCTCAAAAAGACAAAAAAAAATTTAACTGGAGCTGGAGAGATGGCTTAGCAGTTAAGAGCACTGGCTGCAGGCTGGGCATGGTGGTATTTAATCCCAGCACTCGGGAAACAGAGGCAACTGATCTCTGTGAGTTCAAGGCCAGCCTGGTCTACATAGTGAGTTCCAGCCCA
>NW_008469106.1:0-990 GCF_000622305.1 Nannospalax galili | reverse complement strand
ATTTCTCCACACTCTCTCATCTCCTTTCTACCTCCACTAACAACCCTCCTTCCAAGTCTCCATTCTAGTTTTATGACTTTTGTTTATGTGTTTGTTTATTGTTTGTGGCCCACTAGGTTGAACCAGGGCCACTCACGTGGGCATGGGTGTGCAGCTGACCACTGGAGCATGAGTAACATCAATAGTTCAAACATCACTGATGATGATGTGTTTCTCTCTTCAGCATCCCTCCATTGCTATTAGCTCTCTTGGATGGGGCTGGACTCTAGCAATTCCCCTCCCATCTATGACTGAATGTTTATTAGCTCACTTTTGAGCAGGTCCTATGTAGGCAACCATGGCTATTAAGAGCTCATGAAGTCCAAGTCGTTATCATGCCCAAAGATAATGTTTTGTGGACTCTCTGTCAATTATTATGCTCTTACATTCTTCCTGGCCTTCTCCAATATGCCCTCAGCCTTTGGGAGTAATATGAATGGCTGTCCCATTTAGTGATGAGCACTAAACAATCACTCTCAGCACCTTACCCAGTCAGACAGCTCTTCGTTAACCACAGTTTGATTTCAGAAGTTACTTTAATCAAGGCTAAGGACAGAACTAGTCTACTGGAATCAATATAAATATTTAAGAAGCAGTTTGATAATTTTGCAAAGCTAAAACAATCATTTCACCTATGGTGCCTTTGACCTCTGTAGCTGTGGACCTTTGACAAGGTTTATAGTACCAGACATGAACTCCCTCCTGTGAGACAGATTGTAATCTAATAGTAAATCAGTTTGTTATACACATAGCAATTATTTTCTAAAACTACTTAATAAAATACCACCCTTCTAAAAAGACAAGTATCTGTGGCTTCATGTATTTCTACAGAGAGCATTTGGATTAAAGGCAGAAGATACAATGTACTGTTAGCTTTGCATCTGTGTCATGTGGCTGCTCAAAACAGAATGACAGCCTATCACAGTAATGTTTCCAGAAGGCTCTAGGTTC
>NW_008469105.1:0-990 GCF_000622305.1 Nannospalax galili | reverse complement strand
ACAGCAGAAAGCAACAGGTAACAAATTTTATTAAAAGTAAAGATACAAGGGCTGGAGAGGTGGCTTAGCAGTTAAGAGCACCACTGCTCTTGCAGAGAACCCGGGTTCAGTTCCCAAGCACCCATATGCTGGCTACCAATTGGCTGTAACTTCAGTTTCAGGGGATCTGATGTCCTCTTCTGGCTTCTGTGGGCATTGCACACAGGTGGTACACCTATATAGATGCAGGCAAACCCCTCATACATATAAAAATTAGAAAAGAAATTTTAGGAGAAGAAACATACACACGTGCTCACACAGAGAAAATGGCCAAAAGTGGAGGGGGAATTCAGAAACTGAACAGTCCAAAGCCCTGAGAGCAGCTTGGCCTTTTCATTGTTTTTGGTGTTATGAGGCAGGTCCCCCTCCCCTAATTTTGGATGGGTCAACTTAAACAAAGAAGAAAGAGCCCCTAACTCAGAGCTCCAAGCTGAGTGAGGTATGTCGGGATCTGGCTTTAGTCTTATCTAAACGGGTCGGGTCCCATTAGCTGGAAAAGGGCCCTGATGGATGGGGGTGAGCTCCCAGGCCTTTGTCTCAAACCAAGAAGCAGCAGGAAGTGTGCCATTTCACTCATTCACGGCCCTGTCTGCTTGTAATAGATTTAGCTCTTACACAGTCATCCTTTGGCGTCCAGAACAAGATTTCCTATTCATACAGTCTGGAGTGCAATCATCATGGCTCATTTAGATCATAGCACTCCCCACCCATGTTTCCTTTTTTCCTCAGTAAGGCCCATGTTGTCCTCCCAGTATGTCCCCACCCCTCCCATCCCCACTGTGCCATATTATTAAAACCGTTAAGTACCTAGGAGTTAGTCTTCAAGATATCTTAGTCATGTCAAATGAAGTGCAGCTCTTCATGGAAAAAAGATGTTTTTGTCTGCATGGTATGGTGGCACACGCCTTTAATCCTAACACTCAGGAGGCAGAGGCAGGCAGATCTCTGTGA
>NW_008469104.1:0-990 GCF_000622305.1 Nannospalax galili | reverse complement strand
TATACCTGTATCATGATGCACATGTGCAGGTCAGAGGACTGCTCACAAGTATCACCATGTGGGTTCTGGAGACTGAACTCAGGTGGTAGGCTTGGTGGCAAGTGCATTTACTCACTGAGCCATCTCTCTGGCCCGTTCAGATTTTCAATATTCGGTCTTTCTGTGTAGACTTGGCTGGCCCTGTACTCAGTATGTAGCACAGACTGGCCTTGAACTTCGGGAATTCTCCTGCCTTAACTTCTCACATGCTGGGATCACAGGCTTTCATGCCTGGTACCAGCCTTCTTTAGATCCTTTATTGGTAATATCCTTCCTACTGTGTCCCAACTTGCTGCAGGTCAGTAGGCTTCTGATAGGAAGAGTTCATTTGTTTATATTGCTCATACTGGCTAGCAAGGCAAAGGAGCGTGTAAGTGATTATCTGGATATTTAAAGTCTTTTCTTTTTAAGTAAGCAGAGCCCTTGTTAAAACAAGTAATTGTCTGCTGGAGAGAGATTCTAAAGAGAATCGCAAGTAGGAGGAGTATAAGAACAGCAGTGGCTGCAGGGAATGGAGGCCTTATTTCCAGGCATTTCAGTAGAGGTTACATTTAATGTTCCTAAGAGCTTGTGGGGATTTTACAGGTGAGAAAACTGAAGTTCAGATAGGGTAAGTGGCTGACTGGCTCCATAATGCTGACATATGCTCTACTTCTCAGCAGTGACAGAGACCTTCTGAGTCAAGAACTATGGCTTAGAGAAACCAGCCTGGGCTTTCTCTTGGAAAGCAAAGTCAAAAACCGGATGCCACCTTGGTGGCTCTTAACTGAGCAGCTGGCATTGGGTCTGTGGGCATCCTTGTGTGCTCGTGCTTGTGCTTATTAAACTTACTTGGAATACCAACAAAACAGAGTTTAGGCTGAAAGACCTCTAAAGTTCTAGAACTAGAAGGAGTTACCATCATGCATTTCTGTCTAGTTTTACTGGGTTTTGTTTTGTTTTGTTTTGTTT
>NW_008469103.1:0-990 GCF_000622305.1 Nannospalax galili | reverse complement strand
CTTACACACATGCAGGCAATATAGGCCAAAAAAATCATAAGTAAAATATTTAAAAACACTGGAGAGATCCATGCACATTCTGCCTCCTTCCAGAATAATGCTAACATGGAATAATGAAAATTAATCAATGGCAGAATGGTACATTCCATGGAGGCCTTCCAAAAAGTACGTCTGGACGTTTGTAAATGGTGCTTAAAGTTCCGCAGAAACACACATATACCTCAGACATGCTGAAAAATCAAGAGAGGAGCAGAACACAGTGGTTTGACGTGGACTTGGGGCTTGAACTGAGTTCAAATCCCAGTTCCACAGTTTGCGAGTGCCGTTGACAGAAGCTGTGGACCTACCATCTTGGAGTCACCACTTTCTTATCTGTCGCACTCACCACATAACAAACACTTTCATTTTGCTCACTATACGTCAGTTACTAATCTAAGTGTTTTCCATTGAATTCTGGTATTTTTCTGTCATCTCGAAGATGCCTACACAGCCTGCCTTTAGCTGTGGGACTTAATCACACTTTAAGTCAGTTCTCAGGAATGGAATCATTTTGACAGTGAGAGCCTAAGAAGTAGTGAGAGGCTTCCAGAGGGCGGAGACCTGGTGGTGCAGGGAAGGCTGGGGATTGCCCCTCGTTCTTCATGGAAAGGCCTATACAGGGGAAGAGCACCCGGTGGGACGACACGTGGAGGGTAAGGCAGGTGGGCAAACTATAGATGTGGACTTGGTGGAGAGGGTAAAGAAGCAGACCTTTACAGAGTCTGACCAGACTGGAGGCTCCTTAGAGAATCAGGACCAAAGAGCCAGGAGGGAGCTGGGGTGATGGTAAGAGACCTGGACAGAAGGACTCTTCTGTTGTTTCTGTATCGAGTGGGTAGGGATATCATTTGAGGGTGTCAGGACACAAAGCCTGCAATGGCTGTGGAGCCTGACCCAGACCCACGGCCGGGGCCGAGATGGAATGTCCTTCCTGGTTTCTTCACACACCCA
>NW_008469102.1:0-990 GCF_000622305.1 Nannospalax galili | reverse complement strand
TGTCTCTTAAAGGCCTCTGTGAAACACCTCTTCAGATTTTCACTGATGCAGAGACAGATCCCTGATGGTGTATATTCAGGAAAATGTACCCACTGTCTGAATACTGGTGCATCCATTTCATTCATATTTATAGATGCTCAATAAGAATTAGTATGAATCCAAATTAACCCACATCTCAATGCTCTTATTTCAGCATTCTGAAACAATATTTCCAATAAATAAAGATTCAAATGCTTAACGCGAAGGAGATGAAACTGCCTGTGTGGATGGAGACTGATTTAGAGTAGGTGACAGGGTAATATTTGTCTTATTGGAGGTGCACGCCTTTAGCCCCAGCAGTCAGGATGCAGAGGCAGATGGATCTCTGTGAATTCAAAGCCAGCTTGTTCTACATAGTGAGTTCCAGGCCAACTGGTGCTACAGGAGATCCTGTCTCAAAAAGATCAAAAGAATGTGAAAATGTATTCAGTTTTCCCACTTCCTCCTTTATGAAACTTTGCATATATTTTGGGAGTTAAAATAGTAAATAACCTTATAAACATTAATTCTGAACTGGAATACTGTTACTATTTCTAGGGAAAATGGTAGACAAAAAGCAAAGCTTTGGGAGAAAGCAATGTTCTTTGGAAGCATAATTCTGACACCTAGTTATTCCTATTTCTATTATGTTGTTTGAGGATTTGAAGGAAATTCTAGAAGCATTTCTAAGTGGATGAATCAATGAGACAAAAGACTCACTGTGGGATTTTATAAGGTTTAGAATAAAGCACCCTAGATTAAGATAAATTTTATAGCCTTTTACAATTATGGTAAAAATTTACGGATACAAGGAAAAATAAGAAAGAAAATGAAAAACATTGATAACCAGCCATAAGCCTCATAAGTGAACAGTTGGAGAGGGGGAAAAGCTTAGTTAAATACATCCCACAATATCAAACCATGAACCATTAATGAAACATGATTTCCTTCTTATCAGAAAAGTAGATCAGT
>NW_008469101.1:0-990 GCF_000622305.1 Nannospalax galili | reverse complement strand
AAAAAAAAATCTTTGCCCTGGTTTGGGGAGAGTGACTCAGTTGATAAAGTGCTTGTTGCACAAGCATGAGGACCTGAGTTTGGATCGCCAGCACCCACATGAAAAGGCAGGTGTAGTGGCATGCACTTGTAATCCTAGAGCTGTGAGGGCAGAAACTGGAGGATGCCCAGGTCTTGCTGACCAGTTAGTCTTGTTGAAGTTGGTAAGCTCCAGTTTCAGTGAGAGATTCTGTCTATAAAAATAAGGAGCAGTCCATAGAACCACTATTCACATTTCACCAGTTTGACATGTACATGTTCTCTGTGTATGTGTTCATAGTTTGTGCAGTTTTACCAGTTGAATAGATTTGTGTAATCTCTACCACCAGAGCTTTCATCTGGGGAGGTGGCTCAGTGGATAAAGCACTTGCTATGCAAGTGTAGAACTGGAGTTTGGATCCCTAGAACCCACATCAAAACCAGGAGGGTATGTTGACTGTAATCCCAGCACTAGGGAGCCGGAGATGGGATCCCTGTGGCAAGGTGGCTAGCTACACTAGCTGGAACTGGCAAGCTCCAGGTTTATCCCTGCCTCAGTCTATAAAGGGGAGAATGATCGAAGAAAACAGATTATTAACATATGCAAAAAAATTGTTTTTCATTTAAAATAAAGTTTTGCTTGTATCTATTTCATGATTGTTGGCATATTGGTGTATAATACATAGTTTCTGAAAGCAAAATAAAGCAAAAAAAGGGTATGTCTCAAAAGAACTAATATGATAAGATTTTTTCTTTAAAATGTAGACATTTCTATTTCAAAAGTTTCTTTTGTTCTTTTAACCAAAGTCATTTTGCATATAATAAGTACAAATAGTTTTAAATCTATTATTTTTATTTTTTGTGTATGTGTGTGTTGCCTGCATATATTATGTAAGTGCACCCATGTCATGCAGTGTCTGTGGAGGTCAGAAGAGGACGTTGGATTCCCCAGGAACTGGAGTTACAGATGGCT
>NW_008469100.1:0-990 GCF_000622305.1 Nannospalax galili | reverse complement strand
GGAGTACAAATGGTTGTTAGCTGTCATGTGGGTACTAGTAACCAAACCCCGTTCTCTATAAGAACAACCAGTGCCCTTAACTGCTGAGCTATCTCTCCAGTCCCATTTTCAGCAGTTTTAAAGGTAATAATTTAATAATGGAACATCAGTGATGAGCATCCCTACAAATAAGGATACAGGAGATGATAAGTGATACAGAGAACAAAGTATGGTTTTCCCTTTTAGAATACCTACCATAGTTAACAAGGAATAGCAGGCTATCTGGTTGAGCAGAATAGAAAGAGTGAATCTACTGAAGGGGCATCCACAGATAATTCTGAACCTGTTCTTAGATATCTGTTACAAGACCAATCAGTGACCCCCAAGCCTCTCCTCTAAGGGGAACAGCCTTTCTCCACTAAGAGTTTTAATATATTTCAGAGAAGTTTAGACTCCTTATCTCTTCTCTTCATGTCCTTTATACTCTATAAAATTCAACCAGATTCATTTGCTCAGACTTGCCTGTGTCCTCAAGCCTGTGACATTTATACAGTTGGGACATTTGGATTTATCAGTGTCAATGTGCATAAATGTGCCTGGGCTCATTTCTGGAAAGGTAGCACCCTTCAATTACTCTTTAATTTAACCTAATTTAATTTAGATTAAAAAGGAATATGAAACTTTATACTGACCACAGACAAAACAGCATAAATCAACTCCCATCTCAAGCAAAATCATCTGTGAATTCTGAGATAAGGTGAAAATAGCTGTTTTCAGTACAATGGATCAGAGTCAAGAATGGACCTCATTAAGACAGAATCAGTAGCAGCTTTAGATTATGGTCCATTTCATGATTTGTCTCTACCTTCAGTAGTTTCTTTTTAAAAAAATATTTCATTTATTATTTTTCTTTTATGTCTATGAGGCATTGCCTGAATGTATATAAGTGCACCCATGTCCTGCAATACCCACAGAAGTCAGAAGAGGGCATTGGATTCCCCTGGAACTGGA
>NW_008469099.1:0-989 GCF_000622305.1 Nannospalax galili | reverse complement strand
TGAGGAGCTATTGCCAATAGCTAGCTGTATGCAGAGGAAGAGTTGATTTTCTTTAAAACTATGACACCTGGCTGGTTGAGCAGGCTCCCGTGGACGGACCCACACGCAAGAATATTGAGAGACACAAATTAGGCTTTATAGGTGTTTATAAAAAAAATAGTACAAAAAAGACGTGAAATTTGGGGAGGGTGTTAAGGTGTGGGTTTAGATGAGTGAGGGGTTCAGAATATGACCACAATACATTGCATGAATTCTCAAAGAATCAATAAAAACCATCAAAAATAAATAGGTATATAAAGAAACAAAAACTCTAAAATTAGAAAAGTATAGAATAAGTTAAAACCTGGATAAAATAAGTGGCAACACTATATATGTACTATAGATTTATATATTATAAAGGCATAAAATTATTTCTCCAAATTAATTTCTAGGTTTCAAGAAAAATCTGATTAAAATCTCAGAATTTTATTTTGGTTAAAAATGATACTAAAATTTAGTTTATAAAAGAATATGTTGAGAAACACAAATTAATTTTTTTAATGCTCCATGTAGCATTACTTAAATTGTAAAAATCTATTTTAAATATTTACATTCATTTGCAACTATAACCTAACACTGAATCTGATAGTTATGATTTGCAGTAATACATTGTTAGTTTGGTCACCAAGTGACATGTTTACACTAATTGTTATCTTGAAAATACTATAGAAATACTTTACAGTTAGTTGTATTATTGTGTGTTCGTAACTGCGTGCATGGCTAACACTGGCCCAGACCTTCAGTGCTTCTCCCTTGCATGGGATGATAGTGGAGAGATTCTGGCCTGCCTTGTTTGAGGGATGAAATCCACATTTTTGTTATTGTTTTTGATTCCTGTAACAGTTACTTCTAACCCCAGGGGATCCGACAGCCTATTCTGACCTCCAACGGCATTGCACAACATGGGTGCAATTACCTACATGCAGGCAATACACACATACACATAAAAT
>NW_008469098.1:0-983 GCF_000622305.1 Nannospalax galili | reverse complement strand
AAGAGTGCCTGGTATGTGGTAGGATCTTGTTCAAAACTTGTGAATATTTCAATTAACTAGGAATTATTACTTTAATTTGAAAGCTGTTTAGTTAAAAGAAGCACTTTCATGTGCTCAATAGTTACAAAACCATCAGTGTTACATCATTGCTTCAGATACATTTAACTTTATATCTTTGTTAAATGGAGTATTCAATTATTCTAAAAGTGTTTTGAATGTTGTAATAACTCAGAATTGGTATTCTACAAAAATAGGTATGCATTTGATTTTAATCTCTATTGTTATGTTATAATACATTGGCGTATATATACATATATATTATATAAGATGGATTTGTAATTATTAATTTTGGTTTAAATTGTTTTGGTCAAACAAAGAAAATGGGAGAAATTTAACCCTAACATCTGAGTTCTGCTACCCCATTACCTTGCCGCCAATAGTTGCTAATGAAAACAGAAGGATCCTTTTCCAGGTGTTTTTATTCTTTTACTAATGTCTTTCATGTCTTTAGTAGAAAACCTCTTTGTGTTTCTTGCAATTGTTAGTTTCTCATTGTTTCTATAGCACTGAGAATAAATGTCACTTCAAACTTTGTGTATATTGTACCTTCTCAACCTTCAACAGCATTTTCATAGTTCTCATTTATAATGACTACAATGTCATTTGATTTGCTTAATTTCCCCACTTCATGTCAAGCTCCTCATATGTCTAGTTATGGGATCATGAATCTTAATGAAAATGAAATCTTTGGTTTCATAAACAAATGAAGTGTTTGCAATGACAAACTTCAACACTTATGTTAACATTCAAGGTTACATTGTGTCAGTGTTGGTTATCCATATGTTTGATGTTCTAGAATTTTTTTCTTATCAGATTTGAACAGCATGCCTATGTTCCTTGTTTTATCTGGAAGCAACCTCAGGGACTCATCTGGTCTGCATTCTCTCTCTCTCTCTCTCTCTCTCTCTCTCTCTCTCTCTCTC
>NW_008469097.1:0-990 GCF_000622305.1 Nannospalax galili | reverse complement strand
AACTCCAGTTCCAGGGGATCCGATGCCCTTTTCTGGCCTCTTCAGGCACCAGGCATGCAAATGGTGCCGTTATATACATGCAGGCAAAACGTACTCAAACACAAAAATAAAATATGCTTTTAAAAGGTGACACAGCCAGGGAATGCCTTTTAAGGGATGTGCATTTTCTTTGTACCCTTTTGCATGCCCTATGCAGACTGAAGGTATGTACATGTCCGCTAGGATCAATGCTCCTAATCCAGGATTCTGGATTAGAATCCAGTCAAAAAGCATTCTCCATGTGAATGGGGAAAATGAAGTCAGCTACTATGCTCTGTGTGGCTATGGATGGACCACAGGGAGGTGAGTCCAGACTCAAGGCTCCAGGCTCCAGGCTCCCTTCTTATCTGGCTACTCTCACTGCTCCAAGAAATCCCAGGGATGCAAGTGATGAAAGGCCCTGAAAACAGCACAACCCCAAATGCAGTGTCTGTGCCCACATTCCTGCACATGCACTTGATAAGAATTTTACTGTTAAATAAGTGTAGCACAAAGAAAAATGAGCTATGGGCTTTCAAAGGAAAACAAAGAGAAGTTTTCAGAATGTCTAAGAGTCAGAGCAGCTGAAAACAATGGAAGTGAGGCCAGGGCTGGCCCTGCAGACAGGGCCCAAGCAGTGTGCTATCTTATTCATGCCATATGATCTGCAGCGGGTCATGTGACAAATGGATTTCTGGGAGAACACACTGTAAAAAAGAAAAAAATCACTGTCCCTTCCCCTCATTTGTCCAAAGTAATCAGGCTTGCTATTTCTGATTGACTGTAGTTTCATGCTTCTAGTTAGTCAAACTTAAAATCTTATCTTGGCCTTGGGTTACTGTAATGTATGGTTTGCCATGTAACAAGCTCTCTTCATCTAAGCAAGTTGATATTTTAATTATGATTAATGTGACTATGCAGTACTGTTCTAGTTTGCTTTCAATTGCTGTGACAAAACACTCTGACCAATAC
>NW_008469096.1:0-990 GCF_000622305.1 Nannospalax galili | reverse complement strand
AAGCCCCTCTACCTGCTGAGCCACCTTGCCCTTGTTCTGGCTTTAAACTGTTGCTCTTTTGAAATGGTTTGTTCTGAACATGAGTGGCTTTCATGACACAAAGTCCAAATAAACCTGACTCTTGTCTAACTTAGGCTTGCAGCACCACTGACTGTGTGACCAGTCATTGCTCTTGGATCCTCCAGTCTTTTGGGATAAGCTTCATCTTTCTTTGAGATGCAGAGATGATCATCTCCTTGCCATTGACATTCCCACTGAATGGTCTGAAGCCTAACTTAAAGTCTGCTTTCAATAATTTGTCTTTTTTTATTAAAAATTTTAATTTATGTTTATGAGTGTTTTGTTTGCATGTATGTGAGTGCACCACTTACATGCAATAATCACAAAGACCAGAAAAGGGCATTGGATCCCCTGAGTTATGGGTAGTTATTAGCCACCACTGGATGTTGGGAACCAAACCTGGTTCTTTTGTAAGTGCAGCTAATGTTCTTAACCACCGAGGCATCTCTCCATCCCTGATAACTAGTCTTTTAAAAAAATAAATAAAAATTGAACTCCTTGTGTATAAGCCAGAAACCAGAAGTCATCATTGAAGCTCCTTTCTTCTAGATCCCAGATCTAATTTATCTGCACAGTCAATTCCTTCCCATATCTTTGAAAAGTTTCCTGTGCTTTACTTCTATGAGCCACCATCCGAGTGAGGGAACTTTGAACCTTCACTTGGAATTTGCCTTCCTGTGGGTCTTGTAGAGTATTCTCTACTTTGGTGTCTCCTGCTTGGCTCACTTTGTCTTCCCTACTTCAGCCAAAGCCATCTTTCCACAAATGTGTGACCTCTGCCCCAGAGCATCTGCATAGGCACATGGCAAAGGATAGAGTTGAGATTTGTGGCCAAGGAATCCAACACTTTATGCATCCCTGATTCTTTGAATAGTGAAGAGTTGGTGATAGAACTCTTGCAGGCATCCCTTCTTCCTCTACTCACCTGTA
>NW_008469095.1:0-972 GCF_000622305.1 Nannospalax galili | reverse complement strand
TAGTAAAGGATTATTATAATTCATAAAGGTAAGTTGAATTATGAATTAACTCAGTTCATTGCTGATAGAACAATTGACTTTTATTTATTGATACCCTATCATGCAAAATTTTAATATTTTTCTTATGACTTCCAGGGGATTTCTTTAAATTTTCTTTCATTTCTTTCTTTCTTCCTTTGGTGTTTGTTTGTCTTTTTGTTTTGTTTTGAAATATGGTTTCTGGTTTGAGCTTGCATGAGAATTGTGCAATCGGTCCCCATTACTGTGAATTCATATGAGTAAGTAACTGACCAGCTGTTTGGAGAACTGTGTTTCCTTCTGGTCATCCACCACCTCTGGCGCTTACAATCTTGGTAGGCAGAAGTTTGATATAGGTGTCCTATTCAGGGATAAGCAAGCTCAAACAAGACACAATAGGAGTATAGACATGAGGAAGTGGGTTAGAACCCTCAACCTAACCTAAGGAAATTGTATTAACAGTTGGCTACTGGGATGGGTAGAGAGAATATTGTCTCTTTTAAGAACAGAACACTTGATAGGTAACCAGAACCAGTTCCCACTAGAAGGGCATTTGGAGACACAAATTAGACTTTTTAGGTCTTATTATATATTAAATTGGGTAGGGGACAGTGAGGGGAGGTGCAGCTAGGGGAGGTGATCTAAATGCCATCAAATTATACTGTATGAAAACTGAAACATTCAATTAAAGAAGAAAAAAAAAAGAAACATGGTCTCACTTAGTAGACTGGTTGACCTAGAACTCACCATCTCTCAGATAATCCTCAAATTTATGTCCTCTTCCTCCACCTGCTAAGTGCTGGGATTATAAACATGAGGCATGAAGCTGAGCTCCTATTTGTATTTTCTACACAGACAATAGTGTCATCCTTCCTGTAAATATGTGCATTGATTAGGCTGGAATTATACACACACGTGTGTGTGTGTGTGTGTGTGTGTGTGTGTGTGTGTGTG
>NW_008469094.1:0-990 GCF_000622305.1 Nannospalax galili | reverse complement strand
GTCACTCTCAGTTGATGTCCCTTTAACTCTTTTGCAAATCAGGATCCACATTAGGTAAGTCTGTGTATACTTAGCAGATAGACCTTTTGAAATCAACTACTTGGCAAAGTCCAGAACCTTGACTTACTAAACCCATGGAGCATTTCAGCTTTGCAATTTGGAATCTAGGTGTTTTGAGACAGGGTCTCATGTTGTTCAGGCTTACTTCGAACTCACTGTCTAGTTGAGGCTGGTCTTGAATTCCAGATCCTCCTGCCTCTGCCTCTTAAGTGTTAAAATTGTAGGTGTGTACCACGGTCCCTGGCTATAGAATCTAGTTCTTAGGAATTTCCCCCCCTTGGTGAAAGTGTGCACAGTTGTAGGAGCTTTTTGTGGTTCTAAGAGGCTCCTGCAGTCTACCATTACCAGAAGAATCACTGGGTACCCCAGCCAGGCCTGTGGTTCTCAGCTGAGTGGGACTTACTCTTTCCATCCATCCATCCATCCATTCTTTTTTGAGACAGAGTCTCCCTATGTAGCCCTGGCTAGCGTCAGACTCATAGAGATCCTCCTGCCTCTGCCCACTGAGAGCTGGGATTAAATTAAAGGTGTATGTCACCATACCTGGTCCTTCTTACTTTTATTGTTTTACTTATTACATTTTCATACAGGCATGTACTATATATTGAGCATATTCCCCCACACTCCTCTATTCCCTTTTCTCATTTATCTTGTGTATACTAGGTAAGCACTCTACCAACTCACTCACTGAAGGACTATTGGTATAGCAAGACCCTGTTTCAAAAAATGGGGGTGGCTGGTGGGGGCTGGAGAGCTGGTTGAGAAGTTAAGAGCACTCACTGCTCTTGTAGCAGACCAGAGTTCAGTTCCATCCTCAGGGAGGCTACCAACCTCCTCTAACTCCACCTCCAGGGAATCAGAAGCCAGAGGCATCCACGGGCATTAGTGTACACATGCAGACGTGCACTCGAGTACATATACACACACATA
>NW_008469093.1:0-990 GCF_000622305.1 Nannospalax galili | reverse complement strand
CCTCCTCCTCCTCCTCCTCCTCCTCCTCCTCATCATCATCATCATCATCAAAAATGCAGCTAAGACTAGGAAGAGGTTTAAGCCATGCCTAAGATCACATAGCTTCAAGTTTCTCCCTCTTGAAAATACCTAGTCCCTCAGAAAGTTATCAGATTAGACTTGTAAGAACATGACTTAACTCTGGTATGGAGTTGTGTCTCATTTTCAAGCTCATATTCCTGTCCACCTTACCTAGTACCTGTCCTCTCCTCTTGGCAGGGGTTGGGGTGTGGGGAGTGGTGAGAGGTGAGGGTGGGTGTTCCTAGCTTTGATTATGCCTTTTACCAGGCTTGTTTCTTGTTTCTCTCTGAAATGGGGAGGTCTGACTTTGGAGGGCAGGGAAAGAGTTCAGCTTTTCTGTCCTGAAGGCAAGGTCAAAGCTATTGACTTCTTTCCGGCTTGGGATGCAGGCTTTCAATTTAGGGGGATGATATACCAGAACTTGATCCAAGGCCTCTTGGTTTAATTGCTAGCTGTGGAATTGGAAGGCAAGTCATCTTTCTGGATAGCATTGACCAGTTCTCTATCACTGTTCTTTTTCTTCCTTCTTCTTCCAAAAAAAGGATAAAAATTTCAGCCTTGACAAAGAAACAAGAGCTCAGGGGAAAATGACAGATACTTTAGATCCAGATGTGCTGCACAAATTCTGATAAAGTAAGTCGTGACTCTCTATGGAAAGATAGAAAAGGGGTATTGGTTACTTTCTTGAAAGCTGTTTTAGGGGAAGAGTGATGCACCTTTCTAATTCATCATGTGGCAGTGCAGAAAGTAATGTGAGGTTTGCTCTTATTTCCTTAGAAGTGTCTCTAGAGCTAAAGTTGCCACTGGGGACTGGAGGTTTATAAAAGAGGAAGAAACTTCTCCTCTGCCCCAAAACTCCACTTGCCACTGTGCACAAAGGCCCGGAGGATGGGAGATTTCCTCAAAGGGCCACCCCCTCAGTTAGTCCCA
>NW_008469092.1:0-990 GCF_000622305.1 Nannospalax galili | reverse complement strand
GTGCCTTTCCCTGAGCCTCTCTGCACCCTCTTCTATCCCAGCTGCTGGATCTTTTGCTTTTTCTTGTTCCTTGGACTCAGTGGCCAGCTCTCCCTCCCATGCTCTCTGACTTACTATGAATTCCTCACCTCCTCTCTACTCTCCCGGGGCCCAGCCTAGTGAAAGAGTCACTCACAATACCTGAAGCTCTTTCAGCTGCCCTCTGTGAGTCTCAGGTTTATTTTGTAGGCCTCTGGGTACACACTCACGGCCTGACCTGTCCTCCACGCCGTAGCTTCATCACATTCAGGCCTCTTCACATCAAACTGATTGTACCAAGTCTATACCTTCTACCCAGCAGTCCCTGTGGCCCAAACTGTGACTTCCTTCTAGAATTCCACATCCATGGTTCCCTGTAACTTGTTTTACTTCCTTCCACACCCTTTGATTGAAAGCTCTCTGGGAACATCTGTCTCTGATTGTGCTACCCTGCTCTTGTCCCCTGGGTCTTCTGCCCCACATAGCCTGCCACGTCTCTACACAGAGGCTCTTTCACCCTGTCTTGCTACTAATCTGACAGCTGTCTTCCTGGGCAGTACAGTCCCTGACTCAGACTCCAAGGATTTCTCTTCATCCTCTTCTTCCTCCTCCCCCTCCTCATCTTCCTCTTCCTCTTCCTCCTACCCTCCTCCTCTCTCTCTTCCCTCCTGCCCCTCCTTCTCCTTCTTCCCCTCCTCTTCCCTCTAGCACTTACCTCCTTTCATGAGCTTCCCTGCACCACTGGCTCCATTCCCCTCTGCCCTGCTTCCTCATGGACAACCAGACCCCCACACCCATCATCTCTAAGCATCATCCACCTCTCTCACCCTCACTCCTCCATCTCCATCCTCAGCAGGAACCACAATATTGGCACTGTACTCCCTGCCCCTGACAGGAAACCCACACGCAGACCTCATCCTTCCAGGTGTCTCTCAGCTATATCCAGTTGCCCACTGTCATCCTCCTCTGCCC
>NW_008469091.1:0-989 GCF_000622305.1 Nannospalax galili | reverse complement strand
AGGAAGAGGCCCCAAGGGCTCCTGGGGACTACACTGAGGAACTGGGTTGGTGTGGATGCAAAGGATCAGGAAGCCAAAAGTTCAGCCCCAGGATCCAGGAAAGAGGCTGGTGAGTTGTGCAGCCCAGGGAAGCAGAGGGATGTGAGGGCGGGACAAGGCCCAGAGGGCTCCTGGGGACTTCAAGAAGGAACTGGGTCTGTCTGGATGCATGGGATCAGGAAGCAGTGGTGGCCCCAGGTGGAGAGGTCAGCCCTGAGGTCCACGAAAGAGGCTGGCAGGCCATGCAGCCCAGGGAAGCAGTGGGAGGTGAGGGCAGGACAAGGTCCAGAGGACTCCTGGTCACCACAAGAAGGAACTGAGCTTGTCTGGATACAAAGGAAGAGGAAGCAGTGGTGGTTCCCCTGGTGTCTGGGGCATCAATACAAGGAATGGGACAGGATGCAGGCTAGGAGGAGAGTCCACCGAGGGGAGATGGGAGGGTGAATGAGGCTGGGGAGTGACCCCGGAGAGAGACCAGCATGTCGTGTAGGCCCAGGGAAGCAGAGGGCAGTGAGGGTGGCACCTTCTTCCTCTTTTAAGTGGGTCCCAGTGATTGAACTTGGGTCTCCAGGCTTGCATGGCATGTGCCTTTACCTACTGAACCATCTCATTGGCTCCCCAATTATGTGATTGCTAAAGGTCCTCAGAATGTGATTCCATTGCAGTCTGCTCCATTTTCTCACCATCCCTGCAATGGTTAGTCACTTTACATCTGTATCTCTACACCTTTATACCTCAGTAGGATTGTGCTATGGGTCCCTTTGTCACCTATGTCCCTGTAAAGTTAGAGGTGCTCTTGTTTGCATTTTTATGATGTTGAACATCCTTTTACTGACTCATTAACATGCCCTCTTTGTAGAAATGTTGATTTGAATCCATAATCCATTTGCAAATTAGATCATTGTTTTCTGGTGTTGCGTAGTAAGAGCTTTAAATACTAACCCAGTGCC
>NW_008469090.1:0-990 GCF_000622305.1 Nannospalax galili | reverse complement strand
GTGAGCACCAGGCAGCTGGCTCTGTAAAATCAAGTGTTTATGCAGGAGTGGTGGCTTTTCAGCCATATTTCCAGACACAGGATGCAGAAAAAGAAACAAGACTGTGAATCAGAAGACTGACCCATTTAGCCATCAGTGCCTCCTTTGCCCCCAGGTACCCAGGCAGATCCACAAGTAGAGAATAAGAACATAGCAGAAGGAATTTTCCATGAGGAAGCTGTTTCCCACTCCAAGGCATTCAGAAACAAGGTCAAAATGGAATCAGTAAATTCTGAGTCATCTAGCTGATCTCATAACGAAGACTGCAAATGCCAGATCCCTGAGAAGGGAGGTAGGTAAGCAAGACATTGAAGTAGAGAGAGTGCAAGAGGCTACCAGCAGAGGTGATAATGCTCAGGACAGCTTGCTGACCTCTGCATGACAGAAGGCCTCTGGCCTTGCTACTCTTTCTCCTTCCCCAAGTTCTCTCTGGATGACCTCACTCAGGCCTATACCTTCATATGCCATTTATGCACCATGGTTTTTAACTCTAAAATTTCATCTCTTCTAAGCTCAGATTCTTGGATGCTGACCTCTTGAATGTCTAACAAAGCTTCCAACAACATATTCAAACTTTAGCTCCCAGTTTCCACCCTACAAGCAAACCCCACTATGCTTGGTCTTCCTCATCACAGAAAGAGACCCATCATTTAAAGGTGATCTAGAAAGACTCGTGGGATTATCCTGGGTTCTCATCTTTCTCTCACATTTCATATCCAGCCCATCAGCAAGTTCTGTCAGCTCTTTCTTCTAAACACCTTCCATTCCTGCAGCTCATTATTTCTGACATCACCAGCCTTATCTAGGGCAACATCTTCTCTTGCCTTGAAGACTACAATGTCAGACTACAAAGTCAGTAGTCTGACTGTTTGACTAATTGCTCTTATGACTGTCACTCTAGGTCTCCATATACCAACCAACTAACTGTGTGTGTGCGTGTGTGTGTGTGTG
>NW_008469089.1:0-989 GCF_000622305.1 Nannospalax galili | reverse complement strand
GGAAAGGGGAGGAGGGGGGAGGAGGGGGAAGAGGAGTGGGAGAAAGAGGAGGAGGGAGAGGAGGAAGTGGAAGTGAAACTCGCTTGCAGAGTTATCCACAGACACTCAGCTTCCCTCCTTTTCTTTACATCAGGTCCTTCACAAACTGAAGGAGCTGATGGCCTGGCTTTTCTTTAACTCCTGTTCTCATCTGACTATTCCTCTTAGGGTGCTCAGTGCCAACATATTCTTAACAAAGATTTTTCTTTTTTAATTTTTTATTTTATGTTGAGTGTTTTACCTACATGTAGGTTGGTACACCTGTGTTGTGTGCAATGCCTGTGGAGGTCAGAAGAGGGCTTCAGATCCCCTGGCTGAAGTTATTGACAGTTGTTAGCTGCCATGTGGGTGTTGGGAATTGAACCCGGGTCCTATGCAAGAGCAGCCAGTGCTCTTTAGGACTGAGCTCTCTCCAGCACCCACAAAGACTTTTCAATATTAGTGATGACTGCTTACCAGACCTATTGACTGAAACTTACTTTTCTTTTGACTTAGCCTAACATAAGATCTAGGCAAAACTGATCCCTTTGTTCTATGGAACATGTTCAGCCTTGATTTCCAGGACAAAATCCCTAGTTGTCAGCTAACCTTTCTATATTATCATCCTCATTTTTTTTGAGGCATTATTTTGCTTTTCTTGACCTTGGGATTTTAGAGCACCCAGAAGCATATCTTTGGACTTATTATCTTTCTTGACATTCATTTCTTGGACAGATGTCCAAATCATGTGTCCTGAAATACCGTATACCCCTGCTGAAGGTCAGGTCTTCCCTCTTGCTTACTCTCCTGCATTCATATCTCTGCGTGGAGTGATCTTTCATACAGACATCACAGGTAACGAAGAAAAACCTTAGGCATTATCCTTTATGCCTCTGTTTGTTAACATCCCTCACACAATCTTTCCCTTTATGCCTTTAAAACATCCAGCAAAACCATAAAACAGAACAGCC
>NW_008469088.1:0-990 GCF_000622305.1 Nannospalax galili | reverse complement strand
AAAAAAAATCTCTTTCCTGAAAGTCATTTTATGAGAGTATTCATTTGTGCAGTTGAACATAGTTTTCCTACAAAAGCTAGGTCCAAATTATTTAAAATAAAAAAATAATACATCTTTGTTTTGTTTGAGATGGGGTCTCCCTGTCCAGGCTGGCTTGGAACTCACTGTAATGGTGCTCCCCCAATCAAAAGTTCTGACTGTTGGCTTGGCAGTTAAGAGCACTGACTGCTTTTCAGAGGACCTGGGTTCAGTTCCTAGCACCCAGATGGCTGCTGACAACTGTCTATGACTCCAGCTTCAGGGAATCTGATCCCCTGCGTCTGTCTTTTTCGGGCATTGCAGAACACAGGTGCACTTACATATATGCAGGCAATACATACATACACATAAAAAGTAAATATAATGAATAAAACATTTTTAAAGTTCTGATTGGCATTGATGAACAAAGAGAAGATTAATAAAAGAAGGAGAGATGAGCACTAAGTCCCACTGTGTAAGAACAGGACAGGTAAGTCCAAGAATGCCTCCAACTAGAGGTCTTCTTGCCTCAGCCTCCTGAGAACTGGACTTACAGGTGTGTGCCATCCTGCCTGGCTCCCAAATACTTTTCACCCAATTACAAATCTTCCAGCTATCTCCAGCAACTGTGGGCAGGTGGAGTTACCATAGGCTCTTTAAGAGGGGAAAAAAAACAATAAATAAATAAACGTCTGTTTCCTGTATAGTAACATCTTCATTAATACCAAATACCTTTCTTTGAAAACCATGTAATATCTTTGAACTGTTTAGAAGGAAACTGATATGTAAATCCAAGGTATTAATATTACATTGCTGTTGTCTGATGACAAAATCCCTGCAGACATAAAATGACTGTAGGATAAAACCATTTCCATCGGAGGAAATCTTCAGGAAACAGATTCTCTTACCCAGCAAAATTCACTCTGAGTGAGAAGGATAGGCTTGCTGAATTCCAAAGGTGTTAGAGGGTTT
>NW_008469087.1:0-990 GCF_000622305.1 Nannospalax galili | reverse complement strand
ACATGGCCTTTATATTTAAATAAAGTGGTTCCCTCAGAAAGTGGTAGATATAAATGATGTCAATTCTGAGTTTATGGCAATTCATGGAGAAAAATCAGCTTCCCCTCAAAGCTGACGCCAACATCCAGACATTGGTGTGTCACTGGTTTCCACTCAGGAAACGGAAAAGCAGAATAATGGTGCTGGGTATGCCCTCCTTTTACTGCTAGGTTTTTATAGAAATCACATATGTGCATGTGAGAGTAGCAGTCAGAAGTGGAGAAGGATTTCTTATGTCTAGGACAGGCCTTTGTCATCACTTCAGTCTTAGAGGTAATTATTATAACCCTTGAATGCCATGTGAGAATTGCTTGATGGGGCTAGGCATAAAGATACTCATTTCTCTGTTCTGGACCCCTCTCCCAATATTCATCTAATTAAATTCTTGCCTTAGTCTGTATGTGCTGCTATAATACAATTCCATGGATCGGATGATGGATGATGTACAAAAAATAGGCATTCATTTTTCATAGTTCTGGTGTCTGAAGGCCAAGGTCAAGGCCCCATCAAGTGTGGTGTTTAAAGAATGCTTGGCTCTACTTCCAACATGGTGCTAGTTGGCACTGCCTCCCCCATGGTACTGGTGAAATCCCTAATCCTGCCCATGAGAACTCCGCTCTCATGATTTGAAGGCCCTACAACCAAACACCATCACAGTAGCAGTTGAGTGGATATGAGCATTCAGTCCACAACACTTCTGTTGGTTACCCATGTGCTTCTGTACGCAGATGGAAGTCTCCCATTGTTGGCATTTCTTCCCCAGTATAAATGTTGCCTATTTCAGAATCATGCCCTTGGCTGATTGAAAGCTGTGTGTTGAAGGCTGCTTCCTTTGAGTGCAAGGCCTGGAGGGACCTGTGCACCTGTGGGTGGTGTCTGCTGAAGGTGGGCTGACTCCTGGAAAGCCCTTCACCTCTGTGAAGACTTGCCCAGGCACACTCCTTTGGTTCC
>NW_008469086.1:0-990 GCF_000622305.1 Nannospalax galili | reverse complement strand
ATTAATGTCCTTAATTATTAAAACAATAAAGGTTTTTATCATGCATGAATCCGCCCGTTCCTTTTCCATTGCACTAAACCCCATCAGTGCTGTTCCTTGTGTCTCTGCAATATTTGAAACCTAACTCCTTCAGGGCAATATGAGACCTTTACTTAGTCCTTGTTATCTGTGTGTGGTCCAGTTCACCAGAGTCGTATATCATAAAGAAAAACACATTTTTAACCATTCATTTTCTTTCCATGCAACAACTTTTTAATAACTCTGTAACCTCTTCAATGTCACTGAAATGGCAAGAGCATTATTATCAGAAACACTAGGATTAAAGCACAGATTCCAGAACTAGTTTTGAAATCCCATTCAATGTGCATAACTTCTAGGTGCCTGAGTTTCCTCATCTATAATATAGATCTATTTCTGGTTGCTGCAAAAATAATAATGTCTATAGAATGCTTGAATATAATAAAATTAATATTAATTGATTTCATACCATTCTTTAAAGAAATGTAATAATCAATATATCCTGATAGTCTTGGCTAAATTTTCCAAAATTTTAATATGTATTTTATGATTGGGAGCCACTTTAAAGATCCTTCAAATGTAAAGAAACACAGTAAGTCTAGGAGAGATATCAGAGATCATGTCATATGGTGAACAACTGACAAATCTAAGAGATTGTAGAAGCATGTAGAAGCCTCGGTAATATGGAAAAGCTAAATGGAAATACTCTCCATGCCACTAAGAACTAATAAGTAAAAATATCAGAGATTGATTCAATTTAAAAAGATATGTGTATGTGTGCAGTATGTATATTAAGTGCAGGATTGTTTTGTGTGTGTGTTCCCATGTGCATGGGCACACCTTGTGTGTGCAGTTATGCCTGAACATGTGTGTGGGTGTGGAGGCCATAAGTCAACATCAGTTTCATTCTTCCCATCATCTGCTAGGTGGAGTGTCCCCACCCACCTAGCCCATTATGCTAGTTGAGCTCAC
>NW_008469085.1:0-990 GCF_000622305.1 Nannospalax galili | reverse complement strand
AAAAAAAGTGAAACGTTCTTCTGAAACATTTAAACATTAATATGCTGGAAAACTAAATCAGAAAATCATATGTAAATATGAACTTTATTCCCATTAGAAAATTAACTCAAAGTTGATTATAGAGTTAAAGTTAAAATGAAACATCATGAAATTCTTAGATTATAACAAGAAAAATCTAGATGACTTTTGGTAATATTTTGTTAGACATAATATCAAAAGCAAAATTTAAAAAATGAAAACGTGAATTATTTAGTTATTAATAAATTTAAAACTTCTGCTTTGTTAAAGAAATCAGTAAATAAACAGAAAATCATTTCACATGTCTTATAAAGAATGGTCACAAAAATATACAGGCTCTTAAAGTTAAATAAGAAAACAAGAGTTCCAATTTTAAAAAGGAAGTGATTTCAGTAGACAACTCATCAAAGAAGATACATGAATAACTCCTACGCATGCACAAAGAAAAATGTGCTTCACATACCCTTGGGAGCTGACTGCCGGGTAAAGATGTAGTCCTTCATGACATCAGGAGTGTTCCAGCAAACACCTACAATGTCTGTGACAGCGGGAACCCCCAGTGGCCTTGGTGGGAATGCATGGCACTGCCACTCTGTAAGGCAGTTGGGCAGGTGTTTTGCCAAATTAAATATTCTCTTGCCATATGCTTCAGTAATTATACTCTTCATTGTTTACTGAAATATGTTGAAAACCTAAGTCCATGCAGGAGCCTGTGCGTGGAGGTTTACAGCAACTATATTCATTTTCAAAGAAAGCAACCACCTTATTTTTCGAAAGGAGAAAGGATTTAGAAACTGTTGCACAAACATACAATGGAAAGCTATTCCATGATTTCAGTAAAAACGAACAACAGAATCACAAAAAGCCATAGGGGAATTTTAAATTCATATTACTTGGGGAAATGATAGATAATCAGAAATGTCCATACAACATATTATTCCAACAACCTAACCTTCTTTCAAGGGAAAACTT
>NW_008469084.1:0-990 GCF_000622305.1 Nannospalax galili | reverse complement strand
GTGTGTGTGTGTGTGCGTGTATCTACAAAAGCAGAAAAAGTTGATTGATTTTCTGTGTAGTACAATTTTATCCTCACATGTTCCAGTATTTGCATCAATTAACAATAGGACGACAGAGGCTGACGAGATGGCTCAGAGGGTATAAGAGCACTTGCTGCCAAACCCGAAAACTTGAGTTTGATTCCCCAGGACTCATGTGAAGTGGAAGGAGAGAACCATTTCTTGCAAGTTGTCCCCTAACCTTCAATTGTGTCTATGGTATGTGTGTGCACATACATCTACATGTAATTAAATATAAACAAATGTTTTAACAAACAAGATAACAATAAGAGGAAACTCTTTCATAACTACAATGTAGGGTCTCTTCAGTGAGGCACTGGTAGGCACCATTTAGCCTGTCATCCGAATCACAACTTTGCGTTAGGTCACTCATGTCCTCCTGTGGTCAGTTCCCCCCAGCGGGCAGGAAGCAGC
Source organism: Nannospalax galili (assembly GCF_000622305.1). Lineage (NCBI taxonomy): Eukaryota > Metazoa > Chordata > Mammalia > Rodentia > Spalacidae > Nannospalax > Nannospalax galili. The sequence goes on along the minus strand of NW_008469084.1, from coordinate 516 downwards.
CCAGGGCCAGGTGCTGCCTTCCGTTGCCACAGGTGGCCACTGTGCTTCCACCTGAACACGTCTTCAGCCTTGCTTGGCTGCCTCAGCATCTCTGGAGAACTCTGTCTCCTCCTCTTGTTAGCAGAAACTCTTCATGGTGGTTGGATTCAAGATGCATATTCTCACCTAAAATGCTACAAAGGTGACACTGTGTCCATCCTGGGCATATATCTGGAGGCTCAGATGTCCATGTGTCCTTCATAATTACCAGTGGTGATGTCAGTTCTGAGCCCATCAGTGTGCTGTCCAACCTCCATCATGGTGGCACTTTTTAAATGAATAGGCAGGCTACACATTGATGCTCCTTATCAAAACATCCCCCCCTTGAGGGGCTGAGGTGGCTCAGTAGGAAAATGCTTGCCATGTAAGCATGCGGACCTGAGTTCTAATCCCCAGTACCCCCAGAAAATGTCAGTTATGGCAGTGTGCACGGGCTATCCCAATGCTTGGTGGTAGAGACAGGAGGTTCCTGGGGCT
>NW_008469083.1:0-990 GCF_000622305.1 Nannospalax galili | reverse complement strand
AAAAAAAAAGTCATCTAAGAAAAAAAGAATCTGGCTGATGTCAAATCACAATGGATACAATTGTAAAAATGAAAACAGCTGGGTGTGATGGTGCATTCTTTTAATCCTAGTCCTGGGGAGGCAGAGGCAGGTATATCTCTGTGAGTTCTAGGTCAGCCAGGACAACAATGAAAGCTTGTCTCCAAAACAAACCATTTTTGAGTCTAACACCTTTAAACACTCAGCCACCATGACTCCTAGAAAAAAGGGGTTTTTTTTTGTTTGTTTGTTTGTTTTTCATAGTTTCAAATTTTTAGAAGCAATGCAGAGAATGGAAGGCAGAGTTTTGTTTTGGAGTGGAATGTTCCAAAATTTCATTCTTGCAGTTGGTGAAGGATGGGGGATCAAAAGTAAGGAAAAGAAGACCGAGCTCTCAGGTTTTCACACAGCAAAGCAAATGCTCAGATAGTTGAATGAAATAAGAAATAAAGATGCTATGTGAGATGGCTAATCTGGTTTGTCAACTTGGTGTGATCTAGAATCACCATGGAAGCAAAGGCATGTCTGTGAGGGAATTTATAGATTAGGTTAATTGATGTTTGAAGACGTACCCTAAATGTGGGCATGATTCTATGGGCTTGGGTTCCGAACTGAATAAAAAGGAGAAAGTGAGCCGAGCACCAAAATTCATTTGTCTTCGCTTTCTGACTGTGCGTGAAAGGTGATCAAGGTCTCTTGCTTCAGCCACCATGCCTTCCCAGTCACACAGACTGCATTCCTTGTAATTATAACTCAAAGTAATCCTTCCGTCCTTAACTTGTTTTTGCCAAGCATTTTGTCCCAGCAACAGGACAAGTGACTAAGATACTAAGGTTGGAAAGTGTGTTCCAACTCACATGTTGAAAACCTAACCTTCAAGGTGATAATATTTAGAGACGCAGTCTTTGCGATTTGAGTAGTGTAGGAGAGATGAGCTCTCATACTCTCATATTAAGACTAGTCCCCTTACAT
>NW_008469082.1:0-989 GCF_000622305.1 Nannospalax galili | reverse complement strand
TGGGGGAGGGGGTCTGGGTGTGAGTGGGAAATATTGTATGAAATTTTAAAATTTCAAAAAAAATACTTAAGGATAGAATTTTTAAAAAGTATAAAGGTAGTAAGTGTCACAGTAGCAAGCAAACAGGTAATGGCACCAAATGCTTTGGTATTCAATGGTTTGGGTAATATACACTGTTTGGGTAATGTGCACCGTTAACTGTTGTAATCCTCAGCAGGGAGCTCTATTTCCAAAGCATGTAGGTGAGACTTGAGGGGATAAGCAAGTGCCTGTAGACCCACTTGTTTTTCTCTAGCACACTGATGGATACTTCATCAGAATCCAATGTCACTTTAATGCTATTGATTTCCAGACACTTTTGAAAGTAGCGTATTTTTTCACTTATGTGTGGTGTATTGTCTGTGTTTATTCTACACATCCTCAATTAATGCCTCTTTCTCTTTCAGAGGCCGTTTGTTTGTGGACAGCCTTTGCCTTTTCGGATAAGAGACAGGACTGTGAACCCATGTTTTCCTTACAGACTACTAAAACTATTGCATGGACACCGCTAGAAGGGAGCACAACAGAAGAGGATGTGTACACTGAATTGTAATCTCTTTCAATCCTGCCTCCTAGAAACAGGCAGAGACAGGATATGACAAGAAATAAAATGGAGCCAGGGAAATAAATGGTCAAAAACTGGACAGCTTGGCAGAAAAACAGAGACAACTGTCCAGTGAGAAAGGGACAATCTCACACATGGACAAAGGTGAATGCACATTAAAGAAGCAGGCAGACAAGGATACACCAAAAAAGGAGCAGCTATACACAAGCGGTTACGGAAAGAAATTCAGTGAAGGTATAATTGTGGAAATGCACAGCAATATCAAGAATGTGAACAGAAATCAAACTGACAGGATTCAACACACATCTAACTCCCCAGTCAAAAGATACAGACGAACTGAATGGATTAAGAAACAAAACCCATCTTTTTGTTGTCTGCAAGAAAC
>NW_008469081.1:0-989 GCF_000622305.1 Nannospalax galili | reverse complement strand
TTTTTTTTTTTTCCAGCTGTCAGTTTTTAAAGAGTATGTTTTAATTGTCCATGGTTGAGCACATCTGAGGCCATTTTCAGAGGCACGGGATCCTATTCTCCACAATCTGTCTGCATCCACCCACAACCACAGCTGGCTCTGGGAACATTTGCAAATTCTAACTTCCTATCTGAGACTATTTCTAAGGGTATTGTGAGTGACATGGGGCAGGCCTGTGGCTGGCAAGATTGCCTCTCCTTGTAATGCATACTAGTTTTAAATGGTCTTTTTGTGATGGGGTCTCTACCCTTAAACAAATGCGGAGTATATTTCCCCCAAGGGTATCCCGAGGAGAGCTTGGGAAGAAACCCTAGGCAGTTATCAGGGCGGTTTGCCCAGACACACAGACTTTCTTGTTACGTATTTAAAGAAGTGGCCACAAAGAAACGGTCATTGGATTTACAATAGCAGAGATCTCGTATGCATTTCCAAGGAATCACATTTTGGGAGAATTACAGAATAATTACACATATGCTTAGACGGAGAACATTCAGCGAAGCGGACAGTATTTTGAGGATTTAAGATGTTGGGGAAGGGCTCGTCTCTAAGAAACCGGGATAATTCAGACATTCAAATGCAAAGCCGCACCATTTGGGGAGTGTAATGCGGTCTGTTCTGGTCCCTGTTACAAATTTGGAAAGGCTTCCCGGCTGCAGACCTCAGTGGCACTTAATACTTAAATCTGTTTCCAATGTAAAGCGCAGAACAAAAGTTCTGGGCATTAATGAAACCAGTCCGAACGCAAGGCGTGTTTCATCAACGTGTCACTGCGGGAGTGTAAAGAGCAACGGTGAGAGCCTTGTCGTGGCAGCCTGCAAGTGTCTTCGGATGAAATATCGTTAACCAGTAACGCAGTAAGCATCCATTTTAACACTATTGGCGTTTTCAAATCAGCCTGAATTCATTTCATGCCTACAATGCTGTCTATAACCAATTAGTATAAATGAATG
>NW_008469080.1:0-989 GCF_000622305.1 Nannospalax galili | reverse complement strand
CAGTCATCACAACATTTTTAGTCATGGTTATCACTGCCTATTTCAAACCAGTTCCTGATTCCCCACAACTTTTGGACTTTTTATGACTGTTCTCTATTCTGTGATGCCTCCATACATAGGTCCTATAATATACACTTTGAAAAATAAGGAAATCAAAGCTGCTTTGTGGAAAAGTTTATGGAAACTAGATCATTATGAGTTTTTTCATTGAGATTTTGCAATGTTACACAACAGTTCTTAGGGAAATTTAGATCCCCCACCTTCATCCATGTCTCCCCCTTCCCCACACAAAACCTCATGTATTTCACCATACATGTCAAGTCCTATCCAGTCAGCATTTGGACCCAGATGTCCTTCAGTGTACCTTTGTTTGCTGGCGTCTAGTCAGTCCATCAAGAGGTCATATTTAAGGCATACTCTCCCTCACCCAGTAGCAATCAGTCACCAATAGTTCTCAGTGTAGGGCCACGTACTAGTAATTTTTCTTCTCCTCTTGGGGTCCTTGTTTGATTGGGTTGGCATGGGTCCTGTGTTCAATGCCAACATTGCCACAAGTTCACTTGCACAAGCTTCTAATGACCTGAAAGCCTCTGCTTCCCTGTCTTCATGAACCAGCCCTGGCTCCTAGAATCCTTTACCTCCTCTTCCACAATGGTCCCTGAGCTGTGGGTGAATTAGGTTCAATACAGGAGTCCTACCCATGGATGTACACTCTGCAGTCTATTATTCTTGGGAAAACTTGGCAAGTTGTGGCCTTCTGTATGAATTGTACTCTGCTGTATAAGGAACCTTTAGTGGTGAGAGTTGAGGGATGCATTAATTTTCTCTTTATCACTTGTTCCACTATGTTCCATGAACCTTAGTTTTAGAGGTCCAACTGTAGATGTGTCACCTACTACTGGGCATCTCTCAGACATACATTCTCTGTGGCTGAGCAGTTGTGGACTTCTGTAGTAGCCTTCATCTGTTGCAAAATGAAGCTTCTTTGA
>NW_008469079.1:0-989 GCF_000622305.1 Nannospalax galili | reverse complement strand
TGGAGAAAGATATGTCTAAATAGAGGATGAAAGGAAAAAGAGAGAGGAGGAGAAAAGGGAAAGGAAAGGTGGAGACAGGGTGATTTAATTCACCTATTTATCATTTTAAACTAAAATTTTTTATGTACTTATTTTTATTTTATGTGTACGAGTGTATTGTCTGCATATGTGTAAGTGCATGCATGCCATTCAGTGCCAGAGGAAGTCAAAAGAGGGCGTTGGATCCCCTGGAACTGTAGTTATGGATGTTAGCCACCATGTGGGTGCTGGGACTCGAACTTGGGTCCTCTGCAAGAACAATCAGTGTTCTTAAAAGTTGAGCCACCTCTCCAGATCCTAGGTTAAAATTTTTTTGAGTGCTCATATGCTGGTATGAAATTCTCAATAATTTTTTTTTCAATTTTTTGAGACAGGGTCTTGATATATAGCTCAGGCTGGCCTTGAATTTGTGGAAACCTTCCTATCTTCCAAATGATGGGCTTATAGGTATGTGTTATCACAACTGTCTAGGTAAAATTTTAACTATGTCCCCGTATTTAGTTATTATCTTCCCAGGTACTAAGTAGCTAAGGGAAAATCAGAAAAGGCAGCAGGGTTTTATACACATTTTAAAGGTTAAAATCATTAAGTGAATGTTTTGTGAGGGGCCTGGAGAGATGGCTCAGTTGTTAAGCACACTTGCAAAGATCTGGGTTCAATTCCCAGCACCCACATGGTGGCTAACAACTGCCTGTAATTTCAGTTCCAGGGGAATCCAACACCCTCTTTTGATCTCCAAGGGCAATGTACAACATGGGTGCACTTACACGCATACACTCATACACATAATAAATAAAATATTTTAATAAATCTTTTGTTAAGAAGATGTGGGGAGAAGTACTTTAGAAAAGTTTTTTATTTTCTTTTCTTTTTTTTCTAGGAGGGACTGGAGAGATGGATCAGTGGTTAAGAGCACTGCCTGCTCTTACAGAGGACCTGGGTTCAGTTCC
>NW_008469078.1:0-989 GCF_000622305.1 Nannospalax galili | reverse complement strand
AAAGATAAGGTAGCAGTTTGAAGCATCTGGGCATTTTATGTGTCCCAGTTCCCTATTCAAGCTCCACGGTATTAATCTCGTATCACTTTCAGCTGTTCATTTCAAAATAAATGGGCTGGGATATATTTTACAATTAGGTGGTACTCTCCCTAGTATGACCACATGGGAGAATATTTCCTTTTGTGCCTTGTACTACATTCTCCATCATGGCCACACTGGGAAGCAGCTGTAGGTCCCTCATACACCAATGCCATCACTTCCTGTGCTGTGCTCTGTGCAGTGTCTGGATTGTCTCCTAACTCAGGTAGATCCCATTTTTCTATAGTATGTGCTTGTTCTATTTTGTGGTTACAAAGTAAGCCCATATGAGGTGAACTTGTTTTTAAAATTGTAGTTTTAGGTTTAAAACATCACTTGGCCCACAATTTTGACCTATAAAATTATTTCAAAGATCATTTCAGATATAAAAGAATTAGGTGCAGTTAGTTTGGCTTTCTGAATTTCAGAGTGGAGTGTTCATGTCCCACAGGAGCCCTATCTCCCATACATGATCCGCAGCAAGCTGAAGCTTCTGCTTCGAGGAGAGGGTGAGCAGTCTCTGCTGACGTTTGTGGATGAAGCCATGCGTGAGAAGTTGCAGCAGGCTGTCATGGAACTTCAGTACAGCCAGGAGTTGAGCCTCCTTTACATCTTGCAAGATGATATTGACAGAGCCAGATACTACATTAAAAATGGCATTCAGATTTTCATGCAGGTAATACAGATATGTCCATCTGAATATACTGTTTCATAATAATTTTTAAATATTTTATTACTTTTATTTGATGAGTATATTGCCTGCATGTATGTAAGTGAACCTATGTAAGTGAACCATGTATGTAAGTGCAGTGCCCGTGGAGATTAGAAGAGGGCATCAGATCCCCTAGAACTGGAGTTAAGTTAGCTGCCATGTGAGTGCTGGGAACTGAACCCAGGTCCTCTGCAAGAAC
>NW_008469077.1:0-974 GCF_000622305.1 Nannospalax galili | reverse complement strand
GTGTGTGTGTGTGTGTGTGTGTGTGTGTGTGTGTGTGTGTAGAGGACAGGGTATAGATACTTATTGGTATTAGAGATTGCTGGGAAATTTTTAAATCTGTATAGTAAAATTTAACACTAAGAAGCTTTTGTCTAAAGTGGGTAAATCAAAATATTCATTAGCCTACATTCCCTTCCAAAAACTTACTAGCATTACAGGAAAAAGATTCATTGAAACTATAATCTCACAAGGAAAATGACCTGTAGAACAGACAACAGCAATGTTTTTTGGAGCTGGAAATCAGAAAGATGGGGGATCATTGGCCTAGCAAACCAGAGAGCTGAATTTCAAAGGGATAGTAGGAAACGTGAAGAAGCAGCTGAATAGAGACCATGGAACCCATACGCCTCAGCAGCTGGCAACATGAGGTAGCACTGGGAATGGGCTAAACTAGAACTAAGTCCTAATCTGGTGGGACACTAAACCCTGTCTACAAATGCATTAGTAGACTATCAGGTCTTAATCCCCATGCTTCAGAAAACGCTGAGCCTTCCTGGATGTGTCTTAAAGCTTATTGCCTGGAGTACATAATGGACCAGGGGATGGGGACCAGATAAAGATGAGGGTGAGGTACCACACGCTGATCAGCAGCATGCTTCCTCCTTAGGTAACTGTCAAAATGTTATGGCTAGAGCTAAGTCCTCATGGGAACAGCACCTCCCCAGTCCAGAAAAGACTTGGAAAAGCAACTAAAGCTTCCTTCACACAACAGTGTCACCAGAACACTTTTTTGAAGCCTCATGCACAGAGCACCTACTCAGGTCTGTACCCCTGCTTTGAAAAGGAGTGATAGGAAGAATCACTTGGTATTTGAGAAGAGATGCTATATTAGTTACTTTTTCTGTTGCTGTGATAAATATCCTGGCTAACGTAAGTTACAGAAGGAAGAGTTTGTTGGGCTTACAGTTCCAGAGAGATGAGTCCAGCACTCAGGA
>NW_008469076.1:0-989 GCF_000622305.1 Nannospalax galili | reverse complement strand
TCAGCAAGCCGTTTCACACACGTGTGGTTCAAGAAGATGGACAAAGGGGGGTTAGCCACTGATGACCTTTCACACTGCCCGATAGTGTTCATTTTCAACTCGACAGAATCTAAAGTCGCCTGGGAGATGGGCCTCTGGATGTGGGGCGCTGTGTTGACTGTGTTCACTGAGGCAGGAAGACCCACCCACTGTGGATGGTGGAATTCTGGACTGCGTACGTGGAGCCAGGGGGCCCAGCAGCTGCTGCACCGCTCTGCTTCCTGACTGTGGGTGTGATGCGACCAGGGGCCTCACTCAGGGACTTCCCGGAGGAGGCGCTGAGAGGCAAACCCTTTCTCCCTTGAGTTGCCTTGTTTTTGAGACGGGGTCTCACTATGTAGCCCCAGCTGGCCTGTAACTCACTATGAAGACCAGGCTGGTCTCAAATTCACAGCGATCCACCTGCCTCTGCATCCTGAGCACTGAGATTAAAGGCGTGGGCCACCTGGGTTGCTTTTATCAGGATCATTTATCACAGCAACAGGAAAAGAAAGTAAGACAGACTTTACCCATTACTATGGTCAAACACTTGGAAAGGAACTAAGGGAGGGGGGATGTATTGTCTCTCAGTTTGAGAGTTTGGTCTTTCGTGGTGGTGAAGGATGGGGTTGAGCTTAAGTCTGCTTGTTCACATCTGGTCAGCAGGCAGGAAGTAGAGACATCAGCTGGATGCAAATACACCAGCCATAACCTCTAAGGCTCAGCTCTAGTGACCCAGCTCCTGCAGGTCCACAGGTCCAAGAGCCTCCCAAACAGCACCACCAGCTGAGACCAAGTGTTCAAACACCCCAGGCTGCTAGGGACATTTTACATTCAAACCACAACGTTTAAACTGTAACATCTCTTGACCTTGTGCCCCACACTGTTTACTAGCTTCTTATTCTTTCACAGAGATTCTGTGACAAATATACAGATGCATTTGTTTATATGGGTCTATTTAACCCATAAAA
>NW_008469075.1:0-989 GCF_000622305.1 Nannospalax galili | reverse complement strand
GTTTGACCTCTGACTTCTGGATTTTTATTCAAACATGCTTGAGTTGCAAAATGTTTGATTTAGTCACTGCCAGTGGGTGGGCAGATCCACTGGAGGTGTAAGTTGCTGTCCTCTTCCTCATTCCCACTGACTGACAATTGTCCCCTCTGTTCCTCTCTGTTCTTACAGATGTTCGTTACCAGGTACCTGTGCCTTGGGGTGGTGGCAATTGCCTGGATTACATTTCTTGTTCTTCTGTATGTGATCTCCAACTGTGATTTAACTCTCACTGGATATGGTATCGGTATCAAGCTGCACTTTAAAAAACTGTCAGAAGTTCTATTCTCAAGATCAGAGGCCAACAATTACTATAGGCCCTTCAACATGAGGCTTCGCGCCTCTGTTTCAATACCAGCAGAAATGTTAAAACAAACCTTTGATGGTCTGCTTTAGATGCACTTAGTAATGCTGGGTGCATGGTGGCATGGGCCTTTAATTCCAGCACTTGGGAGGCAGAAACATTTGGCTTTCTGGGAAATGGACGTCAGCCTAGTTTACGTAGTGATTTCCAGGTGGGCTGGGACTAGAGACCCTGTGAAAAAAATATCAAAAAAAGAAGCACTTTGTAAATTTTTGCTGACTATTGGAATTAAATCACATAAGTGCTACAAATTTACTGTCTGATTTGAATTAGTGAGTGTACATTCTGGTTTGCCCAGGGAAGGCGTAATGGAGACCAACTGTTCAGACATAGTCATTCTGTTGTCTCACCTTCCTCTCTCAAGAGACCAGCTATGACAGCACACAGTGAACTACAGAATTATCTCATATATGAACATTAGCAGACAAGCAAGCTGGTGGCATGGTGTAACTTTGAAAGACTGAAATTGTTTCAGCCTTAGCTGAGAATTAACTTCCTCCCTTTCTCCCTTCCTTTATCTCGCTCTCTCTTTCTTTCCCTTCGTCTCTCTCCCCTTCATCTCGTTTTTTGAAGTAATATCTCTTTATGA
>NW_008469074.1:0-989 GCF_000622305.1 Nannospalax galili | reverse complement strand
ACGAGTGACTAGAGAGAGATCTCATGCAAACTGCTGCTAAAAGAAGCTCACGGGCCTGTCATGCCAAAGTGGACTTCTGGGAATCATGACCAGGATGATGTGAAAGCCCTACATCCTCCTGCACCCAGAAACAAAGAGCACATGGACCGTGACACAGCAGCAGCAGCTCAGGGAAGCACAGCTCTCAGGGTGGCATGGCTTCCTGTGGCCAGCAGGACTGGTGGCCCTACCAATAGATGGGACATTGCGTTGACCATCTGCTGGGGACTCATACCGTTTCCGCAGCACCCAATGGCAAAACAGGCAGCACCGTAGAGAAAAACCTGACTCACTCCTGGGCTCTGACCACCTGGAGTGTGACCATCCTGGGAAAATACCAGACAGAGGCAAGGGATGTGCTGTCACGGTATGAAAACGTCTTAGACAGAAGGAAGGACACTGCAGCAAGGAGACAAAGGCCACACAAGCAGGCGGGGCTCGCCAGCATGGAGCAGGGGTCTGGGTGCAGTCTGCAGATTACACAGGGACCCTGGATCTGAGGTGTTTCTCTGGTATTGAAGGTCATGGAGAGTCCTTTGACTTCAGGAATATTCTCTAAGATGGTCAGAGTAATAGGCATCATGTCTACAGCTTCAGTACTTTTTTAAGTGTGAGCTACACAGGGTTTGCCTCACACACCTAGGCACAGTGATCTTCCCAGCTCAGTCTCCAAAACAACTAGGACTTGGCTAAAACAAAGCCATGGACCCATCACATCAAAGTGAACTTCTGGGAATGAAGACCAGGATGATGTGAAAGTCCTACATCTCATTCTCAAATGGAGCAAAGGCATCTAGTATGCATGTTTGTGGGCAGGCTTACATTCATACATATTGCACATGGGCATGTACATACAGTGTGAGTGGGGAAAGAATGCTGAGGGGAAATGTCAAGGACCTAGTGTCTGGGTGCACGCTTATGTGAGTTAGGCACAATACTGCAGGTTTAAA
>NW_008469073.1:0-989 GCF_000622305.1 Nannospalax galili | reverse complement strand
TTTTTTTTTTTTTTGGTCTTCTTAAGACAGGGTCTCCCTGTAGCCCCAGCTCACCTGGAACTCTATGTAGACCAAGGTGGCCTTGAGCTCACAGAGATCCGCCAGCCTCTGCCTCCCAAATGCTGAGGCTAAAGGCATGCGCCACCACACCTGGCAACAACAGTCTTTTTAAAATTTTCACTCTTGAGAATTTTATACCTGAGTATTGCCTTTACATTATTTCTACCCATCCCAATCCCCTGTCAACTCCTTCCATGTCTCTCCCCCCAGTCCCTCTCAGTTTCTTGTTCTTTTCTTTGATCACTGTTACATTTTCTGGAGTCCCTGGAGAAGACTGATTCTCTCTCCCTCAGCATCCACTGATGGACTGCAGCCCTTCATCTTGAGCTGGGTCCCTGAGACATTTCCTATTCACCTTGGCACGTCAACTGGTTTTGTCATTACATAGACCTTGTTAGACTACCATGCTGTGGAGAATCATTGGTGAAGCTTCCCTGTCAAGTCTAGAATGCATTAAGTAGCAGCAGGTGTCTTGTCCCTCTGGCCCTCACATTCTTTCCCATCATTCCCTGCCTGTTATTTCCACCAGGCTGAAGGACAGCCACAAATGCTGATCTCCCAGACCTACGGGTCAGTGAGAAAATCAGAGGCAGATTCAACATAAGTACTTGACAGCCTTCGTCCCATGCCTACTGCCTTTGGAAGAGAACTCCTGGTTCATGGGACTGCATGCTTCACTCACAATCCCAGCCAAAGATGACATCTGAATCCCTTGGTCCTATGCACTGAGAAAGGCAAATCTTACTGCCCTCTGGAGCAATTGGGCATGCATTAACATCTTTATCTGAGAGTCTAAAGACCATCTTTGGAATGTCTCGGCACAGGCCCTCTAAAAGCTGTCACCTACAATTAAGTAACCTCATTAAGAATGTTGCTTTACAGTTAAGAACACTGGCTGTTCTTGCAGAAGACCCAGGTTTGAACCCCAG
>NW_008469072.1:0-989 GCF_000622305.1 Nannospalax galili | reverse complement strand
TGAGAAAGAGATAGAAATGTTGAAAAAAAAAAAAAAAAACTTAAGCTGAGATGAAAATGGAATTGTAATTCCCATATACTAAGTAGAAACGTCAGGGGGAGTCTTACCAGAAGAATGAATCAAAGGGAAAACAAACAAGACTTAAAGAGGGTTATTGGACCTTTGAAGAAAATAATATGAATTATCAATAAAGCACAGGAACGAAATATGCAGGAGCTACTAGGCATCATGAAAAGACCAAACAATGACTTATAGGCCTAGAGGAAGGAGAGTTGCAGGTCAATGACATTGCTTCAAGAGGATTATAGAAGAAAACTTCCTTAAAATAAGAAAAGATATATGCATGTAGATACAAGAAGCACACTGAATGGCAAATATACAGGACCAGAAGGGAAAATCGCCCACAGCATATCATGGTATATGCAGTACAAAGAGGATTCTGAAAGCTGCAAGAGAAAAACAAGTTACATTTAAAAGTAAACCCATCAGAAAAAGAGCTGAATTTCAGTGGATACACTAAATGGAAGAAGAGCCTGGCTCAATGTATTCCAAGTTCTGAATGACCACAGATATCAATTTAACCTACTTTTCAAAATTATCTAGCATATTTGAAGGAGAAAGAAAAAATTGTCCATGATATAAATAAGCTAAAGTTATTTATGTCCACTAAACCAACCCTACAGAGAATACCCAAAGTAACAGAACAGACAAAACAAGAAATCACCACACCAAACGTTAGAGAAAGAAATATCATAGGATTAAGAACACAAACAGGAAATAAAGTGACAGTAACAAAAACACATCTTTAAGTAATAATTGTGAACATTAATGGCCTCAATTTCCCATTCAAAAGATGCAAGCCAGTTGTCCTGGATAGCTTTAGTGTCGACTTGACACACTTGGGTTGAGGGAGCCTCAATTGAGGAATTTCCTTTATTGGACATGCCTGTGACCATGTCTGTGGAGCATCTTCTTGATTGTTGAGTGAT
>NW_008469071.1:0-989 GCF_000622305.1 Nannospalax galili | reverse complement strand
CCTCATGCAACTGAGGGCTTCAGGTAAGGACAGGGCAGCAAGTGAGGTCTAGATCTGACCGTCCTCCTACTCTCCGGAAATGAGTTGCAGTGCCAAGTAACACCTGGCCTTGCCCTGTCGCCCGACCCTCCAACCCTCATCTGCAGAGAAGTGATGACTTCTCTGCCTTTTACGTCCATTTGAGGAGTAGAGCTACCTGGTCAGATTGATCTTAGCCTTGGGTTTAGTGCACATCCCCAGTTACTGTCCATCATGTGACAGCACGCACAGCACAAAAGTTTGCCGTCTCGACCCTCCAGCAGTGTGTGCACTCCCATCACCACCCTCCCCCCTCGCTCATTAAACCCTGCCCCTCCTCAGCCCCCAGGACCCTGCTCCAGACTGCTCCTCTGTGGATCTGACTGCACCTGGACCTCAGCTACTTGGAATCAGCATTTGGCCTTTGAGACAGTCTTATTTCACTTGATGTGAGGTCCCCTGGGCTTGTCCTCAGAAGCACCTCTGCATAGTCCCTTATGTCCCTGCTAGCTTTCTTTACTTAAAAGCTATTACTAGTTTTCGTCTTGTACTGACAGCGTCTTGCTTTAGTAACAGATTGTCTGTACTTATATGAATATAATTTGCCTATTTATAGATGCTCCTAAAAAATCATGGGTTAGTTTTGGCTGCACTTTCAGGGACTCAGCCTTTCATAGTACATGTGGTTTTGCTAAGATTTTCCCACTGACATAACTATTCACAGGTCAGTATGGATCCCAGGGTGACCACAATGACCACTGCCTTTTTCTTGTTCTTGGACCGTTAACTCCTTGGTCAGGGTCCTCAAGTGTCTCTGCCTCAGAGGGAAGTGTGGCTGCATATCTAGAGACCAGCAGGTCTGCCAGAGTAAGGGGATTCTGCCCTGCAGGGCGTGTCTAGATACTATTTCCCTAAAATGGACCTACTTCCTGCCAGAGGGGAGCATTCAGGGTGGGTCCACCCGGCATCTG
>NW_008469070.1:0-984 GCF_000622305.1 Nannospalax galili | reverse complement strand
GGGAAGAGAGGAAAGACAGCTTTCAAAGTGTTACAAAAAGCACGAATGTTTCTATACCTGTCATGTGTGCCAAAATAGCTCTGAGGAGAAGGATCCAGTGACAGTTCCTAGAATAGTGGGAGAAGAGATGTAATGGAGTTTTGAAGGTGAAAAGGCTGGTGAAGGGCATTTCAAGCAGCCAGGGCAGTGTGCACCAGTGTGTGACAAGAGAGCAATAAAGCTAATAATAGCTCTTGTGTATATGGAAAACTTATACCTTATCAGTCACTAGATTAAGAATTTTACATGTGATTTATTCCTCATTTGTCAATTCTGATGAATTAATTCTCATAGCAACCTGCTAGGTTGGTTAGAAAGTTCCCAGAACTGTTGAGACCCAATAAAGATGTTCTTAAAAACTAAAAGTAAAATGTCTGTATTTTAAAAATGAGAAAATGGAGGTTCAGAAATGAAGCATTTTCTGCATTGCGCTGAGTTACATTGCACTGAGTTGGGTGTTCAGTTGAGGCATGGACTGTGGCAGCGGGCATGGCCTGGCATTGAGAGAAGCCAGGACTGGATCATGAAGGGTCTTCCACAAATGCCATCTCTTTGAGCCCAGTTTTTGCAGCTGGATTAGAGTTCTCTTGATCATTGATGTCTCCAACTTCCTCAACTTATGATATCCTCAGGGACAGTATTCTGAATTCTCATTTCAGTTACTCATTGTCCTTAATAGTCTTCCCAGGAAATTTTGTGAACCTAGGAACCAAGAAAAGAGGGGATATGGTTGGGTCATAACTAATCCCCCAACATCATTTGCCTATGAATCCTAAAGGTTTGGGATAATACCTGGAAAAAAAGCAACTTAAAGAAGGGGTTATTTTGGCTCACAGTTTGAGGACACAGTCCATCATAGCAGCAAGAATGTGAGGCAGTTAGTCACATTGCTTGTGCATTCAGGAAAGAGAGAGAGAGAGAGAGAGAGAGAGAGAGAGAGAGAGA
>NW_008469069.1:0-988 GCF_000622305.1 Nannospalax galili | reverse complement strand
AACTCACAGAGATCTGCCTGCCTCTGCCTCCCGAGTGTTGGGATCAAAGGCGTGTGCCACCACGCCCGGCTTGGAGTTTTATTTTGTAATGATAATTTCTATGAGTCTAATTTTCCATAATTTTTAGTTTTTAATATCACCAAAAAATGTCATTGCTCTGCCAGACTTATGCTTTTGCAGTAATTTTTACTTACGAGTAGCATTAGCCATTGTTAACTGATTACTTCTCACAAGTCTGATGCTTCATCATGATCTGGTCAAATTGTCCCTCGGGTTGAAGCAGCCAGTGGCACTGCCACTGGAAAGGAGCATAACATCCTGTTTCTAAAGTCACAGTAGAGATAGAGCAATGCTTTCTTTCTAATGCCACACAGACAGCATCCGGAAGACCAGGACGCCTCATGGAAGTGAAAAAGAATATGAGCCTTACAGGAATGCCTGGGTTCAAATTTCATCACTGCCATTTATGAACTGTGTGATGTTTGATAATTATTAATTTGTGTCTCATTGTCCCATTGATAATACAAAGTTATTGGGAGGACTAAATGGGTTAAACTGAGAATAGATACTTGGCACGCAATTTAGGTTCATTATTGTTGTTGGGACAAGTGCCTCCGTATTCTCCAGATAGCTCATACTGTCACATTATGTTGTACCTTTATCCAGCTGGGCCTCAATTTTTCTTTTGAGAAACCGAGTTGTTTCTCCTTCATGGGGTTATTGCACCTCCTGACAGTGAAAACAAACGCATAGAACAATGTGTGGCACAGGGTTAAGAGCTGTACAAGCACTACTTTCAGCTTCCAGTGAGTGAGTCTACAGCTTCTTCCGAGACCAAGAGCTAATGTCCATAGCGTATACTAGAGAGACAACACAAGGATTCTGGGGCTCTGAGGCCAAAGCGTGCTATTGACCAGCATGAAAGTATGTTAAAAGTCAAAGGGGCTTTGCTGCCATTGAAATGATGATCACAGAAATGAATGCCCCA
>NW_008469068.1:0-989 GCF_000622305.1 Nannospalax galili | reverse complement strand
AGACCAGGCTGGCCTTGAATTCACAGAGATCTGCCTGCCTCTTCCTCCCGAGTGCTGGGACTACAGGCATATACCACCACGCCCGGCTACAATTATTTTTGAAAGCTCAAAATATTATCAAAGAGTGACATTCATTCATATCAGGTACACACAGGTCAGGAAAGAGAATTTAGGCAACATTCTTGAAACTCCCCTGATCTCTCTCCCACTCCCCCAGAAGAAATTACTTCTTACTTCTTCATGATCTTTCTAGTTTTATGATGCAATCTAGTATGCATATATTCTTTGGAAATTGAGATTTTCAGTCTTAGGATGACATGTGTGAAATTAATCCAAATTTTTAGTTTAGTTGATGTTCGTTCATTTCAGTTGTGATAGAACATGTTTTCTAATTTGGGGACAGAAAATGCTTTGTAATGGGTACTGCCCACACACTGTAGGACACTTGGCATCTCTATCCTCCACCCACCAGATGAGAATATACCCCCTTTACCAACTCTGTTGTAAAATAATGTCTGTAGACATTGCCAGATGTCCTCTGCGATCTGAATTGCCTACTAGGAATCACAGACATAGTGTATTTCCTGTATCACATGACTTATTCAATCTAGTAGTAGATAGTGGACTGAGGATTGTACAATACTACTAGTTTGAATGTTCTTATACATGTCGTTTGTCTGAAGGCTTCTATGCACATATAGAACCAGAATTACCTTAGTAGGATATCTGTGAAAATGCCAGAATAAAAAACAAGCTCAGTTTCTGTGATTATAACAGAGTAAACACAAAAATATTGTGATATTGTGTTTCTGGTCACCAAAATATGAGGGACCCTTTCCTTCCACTAGCAACCATCAGTAGATTCTCCAATGGACAGCACCTGAGTGTCCTCTAATCCAGTTGAATTATGTGTATCTGTTGAGGATAGTGTGTGTTAGTTACTTTTCTGTTGCTGTGATAAAACACTATGACCAAGGAAACTTATAGAA
>NW_008469067.1:0-989 GCF_000622305.1 Nannospalax galili | reverse complement strand
AATCCTGTTTCAAAAAAACAAGGAAGAGTGAGATCAAGGAAGATGCTCCATTGCTTGTTTGTCCAAAGTCAGTCTTTTGTGTCAACGTGTATAAACCATTTAGACATTGTAAAATTGTAAAGTCCTGGAATGTCATTCATGTTAGAAATCAAGAGGGCAGGTCAGGTTTATTAAACGCTCATTATTGAATCTGAAAAGCTTGAAATTCTAAAGGAAAAATAGACGTATTTGTCTATATGAAAACAAAAATTCTTTTGTGTGGCAAAATGGCCCACGAGAGATAAGGCATCATGAGAGTTCTGTAGTAGCCTACTTCCATGCAAGAAGTAATGCACGATGCAATCGATGTGCTAGTTTTAGATGACTGGATTATTTTAGTACACAAGTCCCTGAAATACCTTCATAGCTGTGGCAAGCTTACACGTTTAGTGCTTTATTTTTATATAGTTTTGCAGGAATGTGAGATCCTAATAGTGAGTATTGACCCCTTTTATGAGCCAGTGTAATAAACTGTGTCCACTGTTTCTCTCAACTTCATTTACTCACTGGTTATTTTAAGGAACTCAGTTTATAGTTGGCCATTACCTTGATTTTCTGGTATCTTCATTAAACTCTTCAGTACTTCTGAAAATGAAGGCCAGAGACAGAATCTGTACTCAAGTAAAATCTGCATCATTTGGGGGAAAGTATTTTAAAACTGCTTGATATCATTGAGTATTATCTTGCAGTTGAGAACTGTGAGCTTATTTTGACCACAGGAGGAAAACTTTGGAAGTGAGGTAGTTGGACTGAAGTTGGTAAAGGACTGAAGGCTCACTGGTACACAGGGCAGTCACCCTGTGCTGATGATTGCAAGCTAACAGTGTAGTATGATTTCTTTATGTGTAAAGTTTAAGATTTGGGAGTGAGAATTTAGCTATATATTTGATCAATAAGCTCAGATTATTGTGCTAGAAAGGCAGTATCATCAAATCAGCAAAGTCCTTATA
>NW_008469066.1:0-989 GCF_000622305.1 Nannospalax galili | reverse complement strand
CTGAAAATGTCATAATTTTTTTTTGTCACTGAAGACATTCAATCATGTTTAGAGATCACATTTTCTTTATCTACCCCTTGACTGTTTGACCCCAGGTTGGTTCCATAATTTAGCTATTGTGACTTGTGTTGCACCAGACACTGATGTGCAAGTATCTCTGTGACACATTGGCTTGGAGCCCTTTGGGTAAATAACTACCAGTAGAATAGCTGAGTCATATGATCGGTCTAGTTTGAGCCTTTCAGAACCCTCCACACTGATTTCCAGAGTGGTTGGACTAGTTTACGTTCCCACCAGCAGGGTGTGAAGTTCCTTTTGGCTTCATCCTCACAAGCATTTGCTGTTATTTGTTTTCTTGATGATTACCATTCTGACGGGGTGAGATGGAATCTCAGTGTTTGCGTTTGTATTTCTCTCATGACTAGTGGTGTTGAACATTTTTCTCATGTTGATTGGTCATGTGCATCTTTTGAGAGCTGTGTGTTCATTTCATTAGTCCATTATTGTTTGAGTTGTTTGATTTCTTGTTTGCTTTATGAGTTCTTTGTATATTATGGTTATTAATCATCTTTCAGATGGATAGCCAGTAAAGATTTTCTCTCATTCTGTAGGCTGTCTCTGAACTTGATTAACTGTCTCGTTTGCTATGCCAAGGCTTTTTAATTTCATAAGGTTTCATTTGTCAATTGCTAGAACTCTTTCTTGGAGTCCTGTTCAAAATGTCTTTGCTTGACCTATATCTTGATGTGTTTTCTTATTTCTTTTTCTAACAGGTTCAGGGTTTCAGGTTTCATTTTAACGCCTTTGATCCTTTGGGATTGATTTTTGTGCACACTAAATGGGGGTCTGGTTCCATTCTTCTACACATAGATACCCAATTTTGTCCCCACTATTTGTTGAAGAGACTGGGTTTTTTTTCCTCCAGGGTGTATCTTGGCATCTTTGCCAAAAATTAGAGGGCTGTAGCTATATGAATTTATATCTCTCTC
>NW_008469065.1:0-989 GCF_000622305.1 Nannospalax galili | reverse complement strand
AAATTGTTTAATTCAAATCCTACAATATATTTTAGTATTTTATGTTATTGTAAATATGATTATGGTTATTATACTTTATACAACTGTACTATCATATGATTTCATAGTATTTTAATATGTAAAACAGTGTTCAGTAGTGTGCCTTTGTCTACAATGGACATTTCCGTACCTGGAGGGTCTACATGAAACACCAAGCAAGAGTGTCAAAACCTGTAATAAAGATTTCCCCACATTCCCTACAATATTGCCAAATAATCTTCTTCTGTTCATGTATACTAGTGGGTTAACCCATTATTACATAAAATGAGATATACTTTAATACATTCTCCCAAGGAAGCAACAGATGAGCCATTAACTAGCATAGCTGCTAAGGGGCTGTCAGATGGACCATGTTTCTAGCCTGTGCAGGCTGCACAAAGCGATGAGCCACATTCTGAATGTGACAGAGCAGGACCTGTGTGATTTCATCATTCTTCTCGAAATGGTGCACAATTGAAAACTTGAAAGTTTTTAACCAGAGTTTTTTCCATAATTAGTCTCAGGTCACTGAAATTCTATCATGGATTTCAAAATCCATTGAAATCAAATCTGTGAGCAAGTGTGATTATATAATATAGATCTCCTAAAAATGATGTTTTTCCCTCATGGTAAGATACAGTATCCAATGACTTCTTAATTTATATATAATAAAACTTGGACTTTCAACAGTGGTTTGGGAAATACATTCCATCAACAAATGGCTGCTTGGAAGGGCAGGGACAGTCCATTTGAAGCATGGGATTCTTGGTAGGTTAACCAGGTTACAGTGGATTGACCCATACTGAAGAACATTTGGAGACAAATTAGACTGTCTATACATATGTATATGTACTGTCTATACATAATTGAGTAAGTTAAATTGGGCAGTGGGTGGTAAGGGGAGAGGTTCTAAATAGTACCAAATTATATTGTTTGGGAATCACAAAACTTCAATAAAAAGTGAAAGATAT
>NW_008469064.1:0-989 GCF_000622305.1 Nannospalax galili | reverse complement strand
TCGGTGCTCCAGTTCTTCTCAATGCCAGGCACATGACCCATGCCAACAACAACCACTACCACAGATGGGACACACTTCCTGGGCTCTGCATCAGAGCTGCAGGGCAGTTCAAGACATCGGGCACCCTGCCGCAGCATGTAGCTCAGATAGACTTCCCGCTCTGAGACAATGGTGCCATGCAGGTCGGGAAACTCGCCAATCATCTCTGCCATCATCTGCTCTAACTGGTCCTTCTACTTGCAGCGCTCCACATCATCCTTGCTGATTGGGTCAGACAGGAAGCACAGACATCAGGCCAGCTTGAACTTCTGCCAGAAGGAGAGTGCAGCAATGGCTCTTTTAAAGGTGACTAGGATGGGTCGGTCACCCAGATGGAACTTGCAGAATGGTACCTTGCTGGCCTCCTTGAAGGCCTTCCTGAACTCCCCACCAGGGGCCATGCCCAGTTGCTCAGTGATATGGGCAGACACCTTCAACAGCAGCATCTGCATGAGCCATGAGGTGACTCAGAATGGCCATTTTCCGAAGGTCTAGCCTGATCCCTACTTCCCCCTGGTTTGGCTGCTCTGCTCTTCCTGGTGTCTGTTTTCTGCTCCCTATACCACCGGTCCCCTAACCAAGTTTTTGTTGTTTGTTTGTTTGTTTAGATCTACTAGCCAGTACCCAAGACTTCTTGTTTGTCAGTCATAACATAACCCACTATGAAACACAGCAATTTCCTGTGCTGAATGAATAATAGATAACTTCACATTTGGAGACAGCGGTGTGTCAGTTGTCCTCGATATGAAGAGAACATGCTGGTGTGTGTGTTTGTGTGCATGTGTGTGAGTGCACGCCTATGTGTGCATGCTGGTTGCATGTGTACATATATGCATGCAGTGTGTTGACACATGTGTACATGCACATATGGATTTGTGCATATGTGCATATATGTGGTGGTGCTGAAAAAAATAAAAGTCAGGCGCCATGAAGTCTCTCAGGCAGGTCGC
>NW_008469063.1:0-989 GCF_000622305.1 Nannospalax galili | reverse complement strand
TTTTAATTTTTACAAAAACTTTATTGAGAATTTCATACATGCATATAAGCTATTTTGATCAATATTTTTAAAAAATAAATTGCTAAATAAAGGACTGTGTTTGTACCTGTGACAGGACTTCTGCTGGGCCACCAGGGAAAGTGCCCACCCCCCTGATCTGAGTAGAAATGATTACAGGGTTATGTAATCAAGGTTTATGATGGCAAAAATGGCCAGTGTAGGTTGTTTGAAACAGTCATGGCTAAAAATGTGCCTTCTAGAACCAGAGCTGTGCTCCAGCAGAAAGCAGCTGGGGTTGCAGTGTAGCTTCCGCAAGGCATCCACAGAGTTCGAAGCAGCCAACGCCGGCATCATGGAAGTCCTGATGGCTGTTCGCTTGACAGTCCCTGGCTCAAGCTGTAAACCACAGAAGGAAAAGTTCTAACAGCTGCCAATTCAGGAGTCAAGTTACTCTAGCCCCCAGTATCTTTGCTTACTTGAAGGAAAAATAAACATTAAAAGGGGTGATTACCCAAAAGCTTTATCTAAGTTAGCATTAATAGTGCCTTAACAATGCTTAACACTTGCCCCGGTGCCTCAGGGGAGGAACGTCCCTCTGTCCTGGGTACACAGCATTAAGAGAACAAAACTCCTGTTTTTTCATGAAGCTCTCATTTTAAAGGCATGGGATTGTCAATAAATAGGCAACCAAATAGGCAATTCTACATGCAAACAAATAATAGGCAGAAAGTTCAATCAGAGAATTTTAATTTACCAACACAGCTACTTAAAATTAAATGGTTAGGAAATCCCCTTCTCTTAAACTGAAATCTGACTAACAACAGACACTTTAAAGATAGAGGGAAATGTCTGAGCAGAGTGGTCAGTGGTGCAAATGCCTACCGCCACCTTTGAATTTGTTATCTGCAGATACTTATCCTCTTATGCCTAGACCTGGGATATGTTCAAAGGAGACATTTAATACATGTGCTGAATGAGAAGGAAGCTCT
>NW_008469062.1:0-989 GCF_000622305.1 Nannospalax galili | reverse complement strand
CTACAATGAAAATTTTAAATTGTTAAAGAAAGAGACTCAGATTATACTGTACAAGTATGGCAGTCATCATTTATCAAAGAAATGTGTTTTGCAAGAGACGGAGACAATTGCAGAGCTCCACAATTGATCACATGCAGAGAAGAAATATCTGTGAAATATGGAACCCTAGGTGACGTATCTGCAATGGAACCCAGTGGAGCCAATGGAACCCAACTGAACCCCATGGAGTGGAAGGCTCGTGGAATATATTGGAACAAGGGGTAGAGAAAATATTAATGCATCTCTTAACTCTCATCAACAAAGCCCCTTCATGGAACAGAGGGAAATGAACACAAAAGGCCACAAATGACCAAAGCATAGAGAATAAGAATATGCAGAGTCTGAGTCCTTAGACAGGATTCCTATACTAAATTCTACCATTGTGGAAGAGAGGGCAGAAAGATTGTAAGGGGAGGGTGAACATGATCTGGAAACAGAGTTTTATAGGCTAATGGAACTTTACTCATATGAATCTACAGCAATGATGTCCTCATGCACAAGACCCGTGCAAACTCAAGTGGACAAAACCCAGCGTAGAACTGAGGAAATGGGCAGCAGGCCCCAATCTTAGCTGAAGAATGATTGGCAGCTGATTACTGCTGAGTGAGGAAAAGTTGATCTTTTTGAGACAGTGATTCTATATAGACTGACTTAGACCCCAGTGGATGAACTTGCACTGAGAGACCTGTAGGTATACTAACTTGATTTGATATGCATTAACATAAATGGCAGAATGCATGAAATCTGGTGGGGAGGGGCTATGGAAGGCTCTGAATGGGAGAGGTGATCTTAAGGTGATTAAGATATTTTGTATGAAAAACACAGAAATTCAATAAAAATATTAAAAAATAAAAAATAAAAAGAAAGAAAGAAATTGAGGAAGACACCAGGAGATGAAGGGACCTCCCATGCTCATGGATGGAAGAATTAATATTGTGAAAATGACCATC
>NW_008469061.1:0-989 GCF_000622305.1 Nannospalax galili | reverse complement strand
CTTTAGCAGAGAACATAGCCTGGACTTAAAAAGTTTTAGGCTCATCTCACCTTAGGGCATGCCATCCTGGTTTTCTACAGGTGAGGACCAGGACGTAGGGCCATGATACAGGGGAGGAGAGGATCAGCAATAGGGGGACAGGGGACAGGGGAGGAGAGGAGTGGGAGCAGTAAAAACAAAGTGCAAAGTACGTCTGAAAATGCTATAATGAAATCTGTTACTTTATGTGCTAACTTAAAAACGACAACAACAACAAAAAAACCAAAAGGGAAAACTCAGCAACTATGTATTTACTCAGAAGCCAGGAACTTGACTGAAATCTTGCATTCCCTTTTCTCTTATATGCCTTTCTCTTGGATTTTCTAAGTAGAAAAACAGATTGGTTATTTCGAATATTAATAGCTGTGTGGTTTCTTCTATTACACTATTCATTAATTTTATTTATTAATTCATATTTTCATTGCTAGAGATCAGATCCAAGGCCTGCTACGTTCTAGTAAGTGCTCACTACAGAGCCACACCCAGAGCCATGGTTTTGGTCCCATGAAATGCTGTGGCAGGTGGCCTATGCTACTTTTTCAAAATCTTCTGAATTAAGAGTAGAGAACCACAATATCTTTCCATCTTAGCTTTGGGTCTTAATAGAGTTTACTATTCAACATAAGTTCCTACCTTCATTGCTCTGAGACAGTTTATGTAAGGCAGGGTTCATTTGTCTCCTAAGGCTTAGTGGAACAGGCCTAATATCCTGAGCATTCTTGTATGACTTAGGGGAATTTATCCATGGACTTACACTTTCTGTACTGAGTGCATTGTTGTTTCTTAATGAAACAAATATTTATTTTGTACTTTGTAAATACAATTTGGTTTTGATATAATTATAAACTTATCATTGAAAAGCTGTCAATAGTAATTAAAATGTAAAAGTCCTTCAGTACAGGTAAGGCATCCTTTGTCTTCTATTTCTACAATCAAGCATGAACAGACTT
>NW_008469060.1:0-989 GCF_000622305.1 Nannospalax galili | reverse complement strand
GTGTGTTATAACCAGTGAGTTTAATTAGGACTGCTTAAAGCAGTGTGAGAGATTATTTACAGGAGCACAGGCAACTTACTAATGGCTCTGTGCCTGAAGATAGCATCTCTTACTGCCTCAGAAACCATTAACTGCCTCAGGGAGGAGTGGGACCTTGCGAGTGCCTTCCTCCTCCATGACTGTTGATGGGCCCAATCTTGTGCAGCAATGTGCAGGTGTTCACAGCTGCTGAGAGTTCTAGAGTGCAATGGCATGTCCTGGCCAGAAGACAGTATTCTATACCACTCGGAGTCTCCTTTCTCTGACTTTTACATTCTTTGTGTCCCCTTTTCCATGATGTTCCCTGAGCCTTGGAGGGGGTGAAATAGGTGTTCTATTTAGAGCTGAGCACTCAGCAGTCAGTTATTCTTAGTACTTTGACCAGGTTTGAGCCTTTTCAGTACCCACTGCCCCCTGAAAAAAAGAAGACTCAGACCAAAGCTGATACCATCACTAATCTATAACCACAAACATTTACAAGACAGTGTGACAAACACATCATATCCATTTAGCAATACAGCAGAGGTAGCTTCTCTACTAGCGCCCATGTCCTTCCCAGCCACAGGCTTTTCACCAGGTTTACAGTATCAGATATGAATTTCTTATGGAGCAGGCTTCAAATCCAATCAGAAAGTGGTTGCTTACCCTCCTAACAATCATGCCACTGTCACACCAGTGGACACAACTTGCCTGTGAGGTTGATATTGTAGCATGCGAGCTTCAAAGCTAAGCAGGACTATTGATAGTTCTCTCCCAGCAGCCTACATAGCACCTTGGAGTGCTGTGAATGCTAGCCAGCAGGGAGGAAGTTTTTAGCTTGGTTTCTCTGTGTCGTGCAGCCAAAGCTTGTGGTGTCTTTAGCATTAGGATCTTAACCATCTAGTTATGACAGGCAGCTGACAGCAATAGCCTATATTGTTTTGGGGGCACAGCAATAGCCTATATTGTTT
>NW_008469059.1:0-988 GCF_000622305.1 Nannospalax galili | reverse complement strand
CCCTCAACCCAGGTGTGTCAAGTTGACACTAAAGCTATCCAGCACATCAGCTAAGATTAGTCTTTAAATACCCATGCAAATGTCTTCATGGGGCCAAGGGAACAAGTTCCTGTTGATAATTATCAGCTGTGGAAACAAACATACCTCCCTCCTCCCTCCTATATCTCTGGTAACTTGGAGCCAGTTCTCTGCGAGGAAGGTTCTTCCAACCCAGCTCTCCACTCCATTGCCTCCCTGGCAGTGCCACTTCAAGATGCTTTATGGATGTCCCGCCTGGACAGTGCTGAGGGACACTGGCCCCACCTCAGCTGCTCAGCCACCTACACTGGGTGCTGACTCCCCCTTCCTGGTCCCACTTCTCTTTGAAGGAACAATCTAAAGACAGCAGCTGTGGCAGTGGAAAACTAAAGCAGCTAGGGACACAGATGTGGGACGCATGCAAAGCTGTGCAGGACTGGGAGATGCTTCCTGAGGACAAACACAGATGTCGCCTCACTGCATCTCTGTGCACGTGCCTGGGATACCTGAGAGTGGGCAGCTTTCTGTGAAGGATACTGAACAGAACGAGGACACGAGGGCTGGAAAGCCTGATCCACATTTAGTAGATGATGCCATGGCTATTTCCGCATCAGCATATTGAACTTTAGCCTTTTCTTCCCTTTCAGCTAAAAATGAATGTTACCCAGAGAGGGCAGATGGGTGCCAGCACTTCTGTCGCCCAGGGCAGGTGTCCTACATGTGCAGCTGTGCAAAGGGCCACAAGCTGGGCAAGGACCATAAGTCATGCAGCCCAAATGGTGAGTTCTCACAGCAAGGAGCCGTGGCCCTCAGCCTCCTCCCTCCTCCTGCCTCTGTGCCTGTTTAGGGGTTGGGGCACTCTGGATGGTGGGGGGTAAGTGCTGACTCGGGGTTCTGGCCTCCACACTAGAGCAAAGCAGTGTCATAAATGCTCTTCATGTCACAAGGCCTCTCACTCTGTTACACGGCC
>NW_008469058.1:0-989 GCF_000622305.1 Nannospalax galili | reverse complement strand
AAAAAACATGATAAAATGGATGTGTAAATGTGTTTGTTCTGTCTGCAGCCAATATTTTATCTAGTAATTTTCTCAAAGTACATTTGAGGCATTTCGGTGTAGGGCACAAAAATAGAAGCAGGAGGCACTTTCTTCTGTGCTGAGAATCTGAGGTGTTCCCTGAAGGCTCATGTGTGCAAGGCTTGTTCATCAGTTCATGAAGCTTTGGGGAAGTGATTGGATCATGAGAGTTCTGACTTAATCCATAGATTAATCCCTTTGATTTATAATTTGATGGCATCATTAGCAAGTGATGATGGACACCAAGAGGTACAGGAAGCATGAGGAAGTGGTAGGAGGGGTGTTCCTTTAAAAGGAATATATTGTCTGAGGGCTCTTCCTCCTCTCTGCTTCCTGGCTGCCAGGAACTGAGCAGCTTTCCCCCGCAGTGCACTTCTGCCATGATGTTTCTGTCTTGCCAATAGCCTCCTTTAAGATGATTTTCTCAGGTATTTATCACGGCAACAGAAAATTAACACACCTACACACACACTTTCTACCTGGACCCACAGCTGCTGCCATTTCCTTGTTAAGAAGCCTTTGAGCCAGGCAGGGGCTTCAAATAAATCACTGCACAAAATTCCAGACATGTCTCATAGAGGGGTTCATGTGTGCATTTTCTCCACGATGCAGTGGTACATGCACATTCATTTACCCACAATTAAATACTCTTTTATTTACAAAAACATCCATCGTTTCTCATCATTCACTTCTTCAGTCATCTAAAAGTCCACTTTTTTCTAAAGGGTAATTCCTAAGGTCAACATGTGCTACATATGTTGCATCATCACTCCTCACAGTCTACAAGCTGGATTGGCCTCCATCCAATCTTTTCTTGTCTTGGAGCCATCTCACAAGTGTAATACATACTTATTTTTTAATCATCCCCTAAATATCTCGGGTAATTTGGACCAATTCTCTCCAACCACAAACAAAACTGTATAATGTGT
>NW_008469057.1:0-989 GCF_000622305.1 Nannospalax galili | reverse complement strand
GAAAGGTGCAACTCCTCAGAGCAGACAAGAGGAAGTGGGATGGTATTCTGTTAGAATTTACTTATGAATTGTTACATATTTTATATCTTTAGTATGTTATTTGTAAGAGGAATCCATTTTCTTTGGAAGAGATACTTCTCACCCCAGCCTTCTGACAGTATGTTTAAATGTGTGCCAAAAGTTTTCTAGGCCATTGCACAGCTGTTCTCTTTAGACTTAAGCAGGATTCTTTATTGCATTCCTGATTAAATGTACTGCTTCTTGGATCTGTTCTTCGTTCTTGGATCCAGTTTTGTTTTGGCTTGAGTATCTCCTTTAGTGATGCTTTCTAAGGGTTTCTGTGCCTAACATTTTGTTTCTGTGCTTCGTGACTGGCTTAGAACTGAAGTGTGGGCTTAGCTCCTCTGGGGTTCTGCAGCCTCGGCTTCACTCTCCTTTACATCCTTTGGTGCTGATGTGACTCTGATGTTTGCTCCTTATGGATCATGCACTCATCCTTTCTGGTTACTGTCCAGGCATTCTTTATCCTGCCCTCCTCTGTGTCGGGAGGCTAGTGTCCTTCTGGCTTGACACTCGTGGAGCCCTCTCAGCCGTATCGTCCCTCAACTCTGGAAATGCTCATTCTATTATTTTTTAAATTTCCCCTCTACTTACTTTATGACCGTTACTTCTGAAGTTCCTGTTAAGTGTATATTAATTCTCGTGGATTAGATTTACCTTCTTTACCTCTTAATTTTTCTTTCCTATTTTGAAATGTCATCTGACAATCTAATAACATTTCTGTTTTGATCATTGTATTTGCAGTGTCAATCACTTCTGTTCACTTCACTGTTTTCTGTTCTCTCACAGATACATTACTTTGAGTTTCTAAAGAATCCATCAGAATTTATTTCCTAAGATTACCTTCAATTTTTTACGCTTCCTCTAGGGTCAATTCAATTCCATTTCATTAAATCTTGGGACTTCTCTTGAAAGCCACTATTTTTTTT
>NW_008469056.1:0-989 GCF_000622305.1 Nannospalax galili | reverse complement strand
CAGTATAGACCACATCATAAAACTGGGGAGAAAGATGTAACTAAAACATAATGGCCAAAAATGGATCTCCCAGAACGAGTAGCTTTCCTTGATACACAGGCAAAATGCTGGGAAGCCTCAACATTATCCCCACATTCTTCCCAGCACCTCTTCTGCTTGATGCAAAAACCTTTTCTGAAAAATAATTACAGAATGTCTGTGTGATTTATTCTTAGTACATGGCTAGAGCTGGATGTAAGTCCTGAAGTGTACCTTAGGTCTGGGCTTTCTGCAAATGGACAGAGTACTGAGGAGGGCATTACTGACAGCTGTAGACCATCTACGGCGGGAAGCTGTGCGCACACTAGCAAATGCAGTCTCCCACTCTGCTGCTGCATTCTTCCCCTCATGATCACAAACAACCCTCACATACTGACCTGGTGCAGCTAAGAGCCTCAGAGGACCCGAAAGGACCCGTTAATACTCTAATTTCCACACTCTGTATTAAGATGGATTTTATTTTCCTTTGGTAGTAGCCAGATTAGTCTAGTAGAAGGTTTAGCCTAAATGCAGTGTCTTGCTTGAACTGAAAATTAAACTGAGTGACAAAGTAACTAAGGAAACCTAGCTCTTCCTGTGAAGAAATATGATTATGATTCAGTTTAATCCATCGCAGGCGAACAAGGTTGGCTTGTTTACAAGGTACAGAAAGCTGGTTAGCTGTGAAGCTGCCAGAATCTGTCTTTTATTTACACCTAAATATTTATTGTTTATTTTTTACCTAAGTATTCAGTTTTTATTTCATATTCTCAAATTATTTCATTTTCTGCTGTTACCTTGAAATTTGGAGTACATGTGGATAATTTAAAATGTTTATGAAATGAATCACACACAAACCAATGATGCTGATACAGGACTGCTGTCATAAGGTGTATGTGACATGTCCCTTGAGGTTTATGTGCTAGAGGCTTGGTCAAGTACAATGCAGTTAAGGAAGTGGAACCTTTAGG
>NW_008469055.1:0-989 GCF_000622305.1 Nannospalax galili | reverse complement strand
CCAATGAACTTCTCTTTTTGTGGAAACTGGCACTAGTGCAGACAGAAACACCCAAACCAAAACAAGCAAAGCAGCATTTTAATATGTGATAATTAGATAATGCATAGAAATAGTCTAGTTTACAGAAATTTTATAGTTTTGCTAACCCATCTGTCAATCAGATAATAGGCCTTGATTGTGGTTGAATCATTAAATGTGGTCTTTTTTTCTTTTGGTATTTAGGAATGGAGCGTAGAAGCAACAGGAAATGCACAAAAGTGGGCTAATAAGTGTACTTTAGAGCATAGCAATTCAGAGGACCGAAAAACCAGTATGTAATTTACAAATAACTACTGAATAAATGAATAAGTATAATATTTATAGATCTTTGTAAGATATTGCATTCACAAGACTTCATGCATAAATGCTGTTCATGCTGTCTTTTAAAAGTCATTTAACTACAGTCTGAAGTGGTGGCACATGCCCTTAATCCCTCGGGAGGCAGGAAGATCTCTATGAGATCAAGGCCAAGCCTGGTCTACATAGAGAGTTCCAGGCCAGCTGGGGCTTCAGGGAAACCCCTTTTAGGGGCGTTGAACCCCCAAAGTCATTTATGTATATTTAAATAAAATTGTGATCACAATATTTTCTCATGCTTGTTTTTTTATATTTTGAAAATTTCTCATGTAATGTCTGATTGGTCCTCTATAAACTCCTAAGTAAAGCAGATCATGTTCTAGTTACTCTTCATTGCTGTGATAAAACACTGTGATCAAAAGCAACTTAAGGAAGAAAAGTTTATTTTGGATTATGGTTGAAGAGGGGGAGTTGATAGTGTTGTGGGAGGCATGGTAGCAAGAAGTCAGAGCAGGAGCTGAGAGATCATGTTTCCATCCATATGCAGGAAGCAAGGAGCAAACTGGAAGTAAGGTGTGGTTATAAACTCTCAAAGCCTAGCCTTAGGGTTGTACTTGCGACAGCAAAGCTCCACTACCTAAAGGCTTCAAAAC
>NW_008469054.1:0-988 GCF_000622305.1 Nannospalax galili | reverse complement strand
CTTCAGTCCTCTGCATGCACACGTATAGGCATACAAACCCACACACTCACATGTATGTACCATACACACAACATGAATTGAGCACCAGCATTCATCTCTCTCTGCTTCTTGACTGTGAACACATGACCAGCTGCCTCACACTCCTGCCACCATGCCTTCCCCACCATGATGGACCGCATCTTCAAACTGTGAGCCAAAATAACCCCCCCTTCCTTCCTTAAGTTGTTTTTGTCAGGTATTTTGATACAGTCATGAGAAAACTCACTAAGACAACTGAAGAGAGGAATTCCTTCCTCCTGACACCAACCTGCTTATTCTTTAGCATGGAGTTCCAGGGACAATATATACACAATGTCCAAGTGACAATATTAGTGTCTACGTAGCTTTGATTGCACTGTCAATTTGACATAGCCTAGAGTCATCTGAGAAGAAAGTCACAATTGAGGGATTTCCCAGAACAGATTGGCTGTGGGCATGTGTATGGGTATTGCCTTTATTGTTAATTGATGCAGGGGGCCCCAGCCCACTGTGGGCAGCACCATTCCCTAGGCAGGTGGTCCTGTGATATATAAGAAAGCTGAGCATGTGCCTATGAGTGAGCCAGCAAGCAGCATCCTCGATGGTTCATGTTTTAGTTCTTGCCCTCACTTCTCTCAGCGATAGACTATGACCTGGAATGTAAGCCAGATTAAACCCTTTCCTTCCATAAGTTGCTTCTAGTTATGATATTTGTCATAGCAAAAGAGAAGAAACTGGAACAAATGTCATGGAAATATAGATGGATTGGACCTCATCCTGACATGCCCTAGAACATGAATGGTGCTTTCCAACTTGATTCTTGCCTTGGAAAAATTATTTTCTTGAAAGGATATTTTAAATGTAAAGGAAACAGTAAGAAAATAGGTTTGTTTTGAAATTTTATTACAGGAACATTATTTCCAAAAGGAAATTGAACTGTAATAGGTGTCACAGCTTAGCTAGCATGGTT